>NC_040083.1:83322296-83623783 GCF_003369695.1 Bos indicus x Bos taurus | reverse complement strand
TCTTCCAATCCATGAACGTGGTATATTTCTCCATCTATTTGTGTCATCTTTGATTTCTTTCATCAGTGTTTTATAGTTTTCTATATATAGGTCTTTTGTTTCTTTATGTAGATTTATTCCTAAATATTTTATTCTTTTCATTGCAGTGCTGAATGGAATTGTTGCCTTAATTTCTCTTTTTGTTCTCTCATTGTTAGTGTATAGGAATGCAAGGGATTTCTGGGTGTTAATTTTATATCCTTCAACTTTATTATATTCATTGATTAGCTCTAGTAATTTTCTGGTGGAGCCTTTAGGGTTTTCTATGTAGAGGATTGGAGAAGGCAATGGCACCCCACTCTGGTACTCTTTCCTGGAAAATCCCATGGATGGAGGAGCCTGGTAGGCTCTAGTCCATGGGGTCGCTAAGAGTCGGGCACGACTGAGCGACTTCACTTTCACTTTTCACTTTCGTGCATTGGAGAAGGAAATGGCAACCCACTCCAGTATTCTTGCCTGGAGAATCCCAAGGACAGAGGAGCCTAGTGGGCTGCCGTCTATGGGGTCACACAGAGTTGGACATGACTGAAGCAACTTAGCAGTAGCAGTAGCAGTATGTAGAGAATCATGTTATCTGCAAACAGTGAGAGTTTTACTTCTTCTTTGCCAATCTGGATTCCTTTTATTTCTTTTTCTTCTCTGATTGCTGCTACTGAAACTTCCAAAACTATGATGAATAGTAGTGGTGAGAGTGGGCATCCTTGTCTTGTTCTTGATTTTAGGGGGAATGCTTTCAATTTTTCACCATTGAGGATAGTATTTGCTGTGGGTTTATCATATATAGCTTTTATTATGTTGAGGTATGTTTCTTCTGTACCTGCTTTCTGAAGAGTTCTTTTTTTTTTTTTAATCATAAATGGATGTTGAATTTTGTCAAAGGCTTCCTCTGCATCTATTGAGATAATCATATGGTTTTTATCTTTCAATTTCTTAATGTGGTGTATCACATTGATTGATTTGTGAATGTTGAAGAATCCTTGCATTCCTGGGATACAGCCCACTTGGTCATGATGTATGATCTTTTTAATATGTTGTTGGATTCTGTTTGCTAGAATTTTGTTAAGGATTTTTGCATCTATGTTCACCAGTGATGTTGGCGTATAGTTTTCTTTTTTTGTGGCATCTTTTTCTGGTTTTGGTATTAGGGTGATGCTGGCCTCATAGAATGAGTTTGTAAGTTTACCTTCCTCTGCAATTTTCTGGAAGAGTTTGAGTAGGATAGGTGCTCTTCTCTAAATTTTTGGTAGAATTCAGCTGTGAATCTGTCTGATCCTGGGCTTTTGTTTGTTGGAAGATTTCTGATTACAGTTTCGATTTCTGTGCTTGTGATGGGTCTGTTAAGATTTTCTATTTCTTCCTGGTTCAGTTTTGGAAAGTTAAACTTTTCTAAGAATTTGCCCATTTCTTCCAAGATGTCCGTTGTATTGCCATATAGTTGCTGATAGTAGTCTCTTATGATCCTTTTTATTTCTGTGATGTCTGTTGTGATTTCTCCATTTTCATTTCTAATTTTGTTGATTTGATTCTTCTCTCTTTTTTTCCTGATAAGTCTGGCTAATGGTTTGTCTACTTCTCAAAAAACCAGCTTTTAGTTTTGTTGAGTTTTGCTATGGTCTCCTTTGTTTCTTTTTCATTTATCTTTGTGCTAATTTTTATGATTTTTTTCCTTCTACTTACCCTGAGGTTCTTTTTTTTTTCTAGTTGCTTTAGGTGTAGAGTTAGATTATTTATTTGTTTTTCCTCTTGTTTCTTGAGGTAAGCTTGCATTGCTATGAACCTTAGTGCTGCTTTTACTGAATCCCATATGTTTTGGGTTGTTGTATTTTCATTTTTATTCATATCTGTGCATATTTTGATTTCTCTTTTGATTTCTTCTGTGATTTGTTGGTTATTCAGAAGCATGTTGTTTAGCCTCCATATGTTTGCATTTTTTAATAGTTTTTTTTTTTTTTTTTTTTCCCCTGTAGTTGACATCTAATCTTACTGCATTGTGATCAGAAAAGATGCTTGGAATTCTTTCATTTTTTTTGAATTTACCAAGGCTAGATTTATGGCCCAGGATGCAATCTATCCTGGAGAAGGTTCCATGTGCACTTGAGAAAAAGGTGAGATTCATTGTTTTGTGGTGAAATGTCCTATAGATATCAATTAGGTCTAACTGGTCAAGTGTATCATTTACAGTTTGTGTTTCCTTGCTAATTTTCTGTTTAGTTGATCTAGGTGTCAGTGGGGTATTAAAGTCTCCCACTATTATTGTGTTACTGTTAATTTCCCCTTTCATACTTGTTAGCGTTTGCCTTACATATTGTGGTACTCCTATGTTGGGTGCATATATATTTATAATTGTTACATCTTCTTCTTGGATTGATCCTTTGATCATTATGTAGTGTCCTTCTTTGTCTCTTTTCACGGCCTTTATTTCAAAGTCTATTTTATCTGATATGAGTATTGCTACTCCTGCTTTCTTTCGGTCTCCATTTGCGTGAAATATCTTTTTCCAGCCCTTCGCTTTCAGTCTATATGCGTCCCTTGTTTTGAGGTGGGTCTCTGGTTGACCCATATATATAGGGATCTTGTTTTTGTATCCATTCAGCCAGTCTTTGTCTTTTGGTTGGGACATTCAACCCATTTACATTTAAGATAATTATTGATAAGTATAATCCTGTTGCATTTACTTTGTTGTTTTGGGTTTGAGTTTATAAACCTTTTCTGTATTTCTTGTCTAGAGAAGATCCTTTAGCATTTGTTGGAGAGCTGGTTTGGTGGTGCTGAATTCTCTCAGCTTTTCCTTGTCTGTAAAGCTTTTGATTTCTCCTTCATATTTGAATGAGATCCTTGCTGGGTATAGTAATCTGGGTTGTAGGTTTTTCCTCTTTCATCACTTCAAGTATGTCCTGCCATTCCCTTCTGGCCTGAAGAGTTTCTATGGAAAGATCAGCTGTTACCCTTATGGGAATCCTCTTGTGTGTTATTTGTTGTTTTTCCCTTACTGCTTTTATTATTTGTTCTTTGTGTTTGATCTTAATTAATTTGATTAATATGTGTCTTGGGGGGTTTTGCTTTGGGTTTATCCTGTTTGGGGCTCTCTGGGTTTCTTGGACTTGGGTGGCTATTTCCTTCCCCATTTTAGGGAAGTTTTCAACTATTATCTCCTGAAGTATTTTCTCATGGCCTTTCTTTTTGTCTTCTTTTTCTGAGACTCCTATGATTTGAATGTTGGGGCATTTGACATTGTCCCAGAGGTCTCTGAGGCTGTCCTCATTTCTTTTAATTCTTTTTTTTTCTTTTTTCCTCTCTGCTTCATTTATTTCCACCGTTCTATCTTCCACCCCACTTATCCTATTTTCTGCCTCAGCTATTCTGCTGTTGGTACCCTCCAGAGTGCTTTTGATCTCAGTTATTACATTATTCATTATTGACTGACTTTTTTTTATTTATCTAGGTCCTTGATAAACATTTCTTGCATCTTCTCAATCCTTGTCTCCAGACTATTTGTCTGTAACTCCATTTTGTTTTCAAGATTTTGGATCATTTTTACTATCATTATTCTGAATTCTTTATCAGGTAGACTCCCTATCTCCTCCTCTTTGTTTGGTTTGGTGGGCATTTATCATGTTCCTTTACCTGCTGAATATTTCTCTGCCTTTCCACCTTGTTTAGATTGCTGTGTTTGGGGTGGCCTTTCTGTATGCTGGTAGTTTGTGGTTCCTCTTTATTGTGGAGGTTCCTCACTGTGAATGGGGTTGGACAAGTGGCTTATCAAAGTTTCCTTGTTAGGGAAGCTTGCATCAGTGTTCTGGTGGGTGGAGCTGGATCTCCTCTCTCTGGAGTGCAATGAAGTGTCCAGTAGTGAGTTTTGAGGTGTCTATGGGTTTGGTGTGAGTTTTGTCCACCTGTATTTTACTGCTCAGGGTTATGTTCCTCGTTGTTGGAGAATTAGCTTGGTATGTCTTGCTGTGAAACTTGTTGGCTCTTGGGTGGAGCTTCGTTTCAGTGTAGGTATGGAGACTTTTGGATGAGCTCTTGTTGATTAATGTTCCCTGGAGTCAGGAGTTTTCTGGAATTCTCAGGTTTTGGATTTAAGCCTCCTGACTCTGGCTTTCAGTCTTATTCTTACAGTGGTCTCAAGACTTCTCCATCCATACAGCACCAATGATAAAATATCTAGGTTAATGGTGAAAAGATTCTCCACAGTGAGGGATACCCAGAGAGGTTCACAGAGTTACATGGAGAAGAGAAGAGGGAGGAGGGAGACAGAGGTGACCAGGAGGAGAAGAAGGGGAATCAAAAGGAGAGAGAGGAATCTAGCCAATAATCAATTCCCTATGTGCTCTCCACAGTCTGGAACACTCAGAGAGGTTCACGGAGTTACTTAGAGGAACTAGAAGAGGGAGGAAGGAGATAGAGGTGACCAGGAGGAGAAGAGGGGAAGTCAAAAGCAGAGAGACAGATCTAGCCAGTAATTAGCTCCCTAAGTGTTCTCCACAGCCCAGAACACCCAAAAATATTCACAGAGTTTGGTAGAGAAGAGAAGGGGAAGGGAGGAGATAGAGGTGACCTGGGGGAGAAAAAGGAGAGTCAAAAGTGGGAGAGAGCAATCAAGCCAGTAATCACACTCCTAAGTAAAAATGGATACTGAAGATTGGATTCTTAAAGGTACAAAATTGATTAAAAAAAAAAAAAAGCAAACATTAAAAATCTAGAGTAGAGGTTAGACTCTCAAAAATACAATATTAAGAAAAATCACAAAAATTATAAAAATATATATATATGAAATTTGCTTTAAAAATATGGTCTTTTTTTCAAGGTAATAGTAGGTTATAAAAATGAAAATTAAAGGAGTAATAAAGAACTTAAAAAATTTTTAATTACAAAATGATAATAGTAAAATATATCTAGGAATTTTTCTGGAACTGTTGAGGGCAGTGTGGGGTCAGTTCAATTTCAGATAGTTCCTTGTTCCAGCTTATACTTCTTCTCAAGGTCTATAGGCCCCTTCCAATGTAGTCAGTGCTAACTACTGGGTTTTAATCTGTTGCACCTGTCACTTCCAGAGCTATTCCCTCTTCTTTATTTTGGCATCCTCTGTTTGCAAGTCTCTTCAGTGTGTAATCTCCAAGGGGGCAAAGGTGGTCATTTATTTAGGCTAACTTGTTCAGTTGTGCTGTGGGGAGGGAGGAACACTGCAAACAAATATCACTGGTATGTGGGGGGAGTGCTCGTAGTGTCTGGGCCACAGTGGGTTTGCCTATGCTCGTGGTGTGTGTGCTTTCCTGGTCTACACTGCTCAGGCTCCAGGTTGCTCTGCAGGGGAACTGTCTAATGTAGGCCCTGGGTTGCATGCACTTCCCAGGTCTAAGCTGCTCAGGTTCAGGTACTCGAGTACTCCACAAAGGCACAGACTCGGTTGGGCCTGCGATTTGTGCCCTTCCCAGATCTGAGCAGCTCAGGTGACCAGGTGCTTGGCAAGTGCACTCTCCCAGTTGGGTGGTGAGTCTTATCACCTCCCCAGTCCCAGCCCTTTGGTTTCCTGGGTGCACCACAAGAGTGCCATCTCAGGTGTGCCATGTATCTCCTCTGGAGATCTGATCTCTGACTGTGACCCTCCTGGCAGTTGTCAACCATCCAGGATCCCAGGAAGACTTTGTTAGTAACTGGGAGCTCACAGTTTGGTAGAGGATGCTGTTTCTGGGGCCGAGATTGCCCCTTGTCTTTCGGCTCTGGCTGTCACCCATCTGCCTCTCTGCCTCCGGCGGGGGAAGGGGCCGGTCCGCAGCCAGCTAGCTCTCCTCTGGTATTTGCTCAATCCTTTGTTCTGTGAGCGGGCCAGGCTATGCCTCAGAGTTTTTTGTGGGAAAGTTCTCTCTCTCTCTTTTTTTCTCTCTGGCTATCCCACAGTTTGGGTTGCTATCTCACGTTAGCGCTCTCAGATTGTCCTCAGGGCATTCAGGCCCGGTCTCCACCCTATGCATACAGCCTATGCCTCCTTATTCAGCCCCTATTCGCTGCTGGCGGATGTGAGCATCTGGGCTACCTCTCCACTGGGAGTTGTGGCTAGGCACATAATCTGTGGGTTCTTTTTTTTTTTTTTTTTCTTTAACTCTTGGTTATGTTGCCCTCTGAGATTCTGAAACTCCCCACAGACCCACTAGTGAGAGGGTTTTCTGGTGTTTGGAAACTTCTCCTTCTTTACAACTCCCTCACTGGGACGGGTCTCCATCCCTAACTCTTTTATCTCTCTTTTTATCTTTTATATTCTGCCCTACCTCCTTTCAAAGAGAATGGGCTGCCTTTCTCAGTGCCTGGTGTCCTCCACCAGTGTTCAGAGGTTGTATTGTGGGATTTGCTTAGCGTTCAAATGATCTTTTGATGAATTTGTGGGAGAGAAAGTGGTCTCCCTGTCCTATTCCTCCACCATTTTAGGGCCACCCCCCTATACTCTCTCTTACTGAGTGTTTTTTCAAGTCCTTTCCAGTGAAATTCACATTGCTTACCCCTATTCACATTTTGTGGCATTTTTCAAAACTCTAGTTCTATTTTATATTTTTTTCACACTCCCTTAATGATCTTGATTATTGAAAATTATTTCACCATTAGTCAATTGGTTTCATCTTCTGTACTATGTGGCCTGTGAAATCTTCCTGCTATAGTAAGGGGTTGGGCCTGAACTCCAGATGTGGGAGACTGCACTCCAGGACTTTGGACCACTACAGAACTCCTCATCCCATAGATCACAAATAGACAAGAGCCCTCCCAAAGGCCTCCAACTCAACACTAAGACCAAGCCCCACTTAAGCCAGAAAGCTTCAGTGCAGGATGTCCCATGACAATCCTTCAACAAAACAGGAGCGCAACCCTGCACATTAGCAGACAGGCTACTCAAAGCCATACTGAAGCCACAGACAACCCAAAACATACCACTAGACATGACATTGCCCTTCAGAAGGATACGATCTAGCTGAATCAAAAAGAACACAATCAAAAATCAATCCAACCAGGAAAATTTCATTAGACATTGGTCCAATACCACCAAGGGGAGGCAGACTCCACAATTCAGAGGAACTATGACCATCCAGCATGCAGAAAGGACACCCAAACACAATAATTTAAAACAAAATGTAAAGACAGAGAAACATCCAACAAATGAAGGAACATGATAAAAACCCACAAGATTAAACAAATGAAGAGGAAATAGGCAATCTACTTGAAAAGAATTCAGCATAATGATAGTAAAGATGATCCAAAATCTTGAAAATAAAATGGAGGCATGAATAAACAGACTGGAGGCACAGATTGAGAAGACACAAGAAATATTTATAAGGCTCTTGAAGAATTAAAGAATAAACAATCAACAATGAACAACAAAATAACTGAGATTAAAAAATACACTGGAGGGAACCAACAGCAGAGAAACTGAAACAAAAGAATGGATAAGTGAGCTAGAAATTAGAATGGAGGAAATAGCTGAAACAGAACACCATGAAAAAATAGAATAAAAAGTATGAGGACAGTCTCAGAGACCAATGAAATGGCTTTAAATGTAACAACATTCAAACCTTAGGAGTCCCAGAAGAAGAAGATGAAAGGAAAGAGCATGAGGAAATATTTGAGGAGATTATAATAGAAAATTTCCCTAAAATGGGAAAGAAAATAGCCACCCAAGTCCAAGAAGCCCAGAGAGTCCCATATAGGATAAACTCAAGGAGAAACACATCAAGACACATATTAATCAAACTAACAAAAATTAAACACAAAGAACAAACATTAAATGCTGCAAGGGAAAAGCAACAAATAAGATTCAAGGGGATCTCCATAAGGCTAACAACTGATCTTTCAACAGAAACTCTAAAAGCCAGAAGGGACTAGCAGGACATATTTAAAGTGATGAAAGGGAAAAAACGACAACGAAGATTATTATTCTAGCAAGAATCTCATTCAGATTCAAAGGAGAAATCAAAAGCTTTACAGATGAGCAAAAGCTAAGAGAATTCAGCACCACCAAGTCAGTTCTTCAACAAATGCTAAAGGAACTTTTCTAGACAGGAAACACAAAAAGAAGAGGCCTATAAAAACAAACCCAAAACAATAAATTAAATGGTAGCAGTGTTATACATACCAATAATTACCTTAAATGTACATGGGCTAAATGCTCCAACCAAAGTCAAAGGTTGGCTGAATGGATACAAAAATGAGACACCTATATATACTATCTATAAGAGATGAACCCCAGGCCTAGGTACACACACACTGCAAGTGAGGGGCTGCAAAAAGATATCCCATGCATTGGAAATCAAAAGAAAGCAGGAGAAGCAATACATATATCAGATACAATAGACTTTAAATTAAAGACTGTTATAAGAGACAGGAAAGACAATATACAATGACCAAGATATCAATCCAAGAAGAAGATATAAAAATTATTAATATATATGCACTCAACATAGGCACAACTCAATGCATAAGGCCAATGCTAACATCAATTAAAGGGGAAGTTGACTGTAACACAATAATAGTGGGGGAATAACCCACTCACACCAATGAACAGATCATCCAGACCAAATGATACATTGGACCATTTGTACCTGATTGATATGTACGATAGCTACAGGGCATTTCATCTAAAAACAAAAGACCATTTTTTTCTTAATTGCACTTGGAACATTCTCCAGGATAGATCATATCTTGGGCCACAAATCAAGCCTTGGTAAACTTAAAAAAAAAAAAAAGAAATCATTTCTAGCATCTTCTCTGACCACAACACTGTAAGATTAGACATCAACTTCAGAAAGAAAAAAAAAAAAAAACTATCAAAAACTCAAACACATAGAGGCTAAACAACATACTATTGAATAATCATCAGATCACTGAAGAAATCAAAAAGGAAATCAAAAGTACCTAGAAAAAAATGACAATGAAAACAAGAAAGCTCAAACTCTATGGGAGGCAGTAAAAGCAATATTAAGAGGGAAGTTTATGGCAATCAACCCTACCTCAAGAACCAGAGAGACATTAAATAAACAATCTAACTTTACACATAAAGGAATCAGAAAAAGAAGAACAAAAAACCTCCAAAGTTAGTAGAAGGAAAGAAATCATAAATATTTGAGCAGAAATAAATGAAAAAGATATGAAGGAGACAATAGCAAAGATCAATAAAACTAAAATCTGCTTCTTTGAGAAGATAAAATTGACAAACCATTAGCCAGACTCGTCAAGAAAAAAGGAAGAAGACTCAAATCAATAAAATTAGAAATGAAAAAGGAGAAGTTACAACAGACAATGCAGAAACAAAGGTTCATAAGAGACTACTATGAGTAGTCTCATATGCCAATAAAATGGACCTGGAAAAAATACACATATTTTTTGAAAAGTATAACATTCAAAACTGAACCAGGAAGAAACAGAAAATATGGACAGACCAATCACATACACAGAAATTGAAACTTTGATAAAAAAAAATCTCCCCCCACCCTACCCAAAAAACCCAGGGCCAGATGGCTTCACAGGTGAATTCTACCAAAAGGTTAGAGAAGAGCAAACACCTATCCTGCTCAAAATTCTTCTAGATAATTGTAGGGGAAGGAAAACTCCCAAACTTACTCTAAGAGGCCACCATTATCCTGATACCGAAACCAGACAAAAATACCACCAACAAAGAAAATTAAAGGAAAATATCACAGATGAACATAGATGCAAAAATCATCAACACAACTCTAGCAAACAGAATCCAAGAACACATTAAAGAGATCAGACACTATGATCAAGTGAGCTTTATCCCAGAGATACATGGATCCTTCATAATATGCAAATCAATCAATGTGACACATCATATTACCAAATTGAAAGATAAAAATCATATAATCATCTGAATAGATGCAGATAAAGATTTTTACAAAATTCAACACCATTTATGATAAAGAAGAAAACTCTCCAAAGAGTAGGCATAGAAGCAAGATGATGTGGTGTGCTGAGTCACTTTAGTCATGTCCGACTCTGTGCAACACTATGAACTATAGCCTGTCAGGCTTCTCTGTCCATGGGATTCTCCAGGCAAGGATACTGGGCTGGATTGTCATGCCCTCCTCTAGGGGGTCTTCCCAACCCAGGGATTGAACCTGGGACTCCTGCACTGCAGGCAGATTCTTTACCACCGAGCCATCAGGGAAGCCCATAGAAGGAATATACTTCAACATAAAAATGCTGTATATGACAAACTCACAGCAAACATATTCTCAATGGTGAAAAATTGAAAACATTTCCTCTATTTTTCAATGCAATTACTATCAAGCTATCAACGGCATTTTTCACAAAACTACAACAAATAATTTCACAATTTGTAGAAAACACAAAAGATCCTGAATAGCCAAAGCAATTTTGAGAAAGAAGAATGGAGCTGGATCAATCAATCTTCCAGATTTCAGACTTTATCAAAAAGTTAGGCACCAAAATAGTTCAGTACTGGAACAAAATAGAAATATAGACCAGTGGAACAATGAACAAAACCCAGGACAAATCCATGCACCTTATGGGCACCTTTGGAGAAGGCAATGGCAACCCACTCCAGTACTCTTGCCTGGAAAATCCAATGGATGGAAAAGCCTGGTAGGCTGCAGTCCATGGGGTCGCTAAGAGTCGGACACGACTAAGCGACTTCACTTTCACTTTTCACTTTCATGCATCAGAGAAGGAAATGGCAACCCACTCCAGTGTTCTTGCCTGGGGAATCCCAGGGACGGGGGAGCCTGGTGGGCTGCCGTCTATGGGGTCACACAGAGTTGGACACAACTGAAGCGACTTAGCAGTAGCAGCAGCAGCATGGGCACCTTGTCTTTGGCAAAGGAGGCAAAAATATACAATGGAGAAGAGACCATTTCTTCAATAAGTGGTGCTGGGAAAACTGGTCAACTACATGTAAAAGAATGAAATCAGAACACTTCCTAAGTGTTATACAAAAATAAACTCAAGATAGATTAAAGACCTAAATGTAAGACCAGAAACTATAGAACTCTTGGAGGAAAACATAGACATAAACCACAGATCAAGATCCTCTATGACCCACCTCTCAAAGTAATGGAAATAAAAACAAAAATAAATAGTTCAGTTTAGTTCAGTTCAGTCGCTCAATCCTGTCTGACTCTTTGTGACCCCATGAACCACAGCATACCAGGCCTCCCTGTCCATCACCAACTCCCAGAGTCCACCCAAACCCATGTCCGTTGAGTCGGTGGTGCCATCCAACCATCTCATCCTCTGCCATTCCCTTCTCCTCCTGCCTTCAATCTTTCCCAGCATCAGGGTCTTCTCAAATGAGTCAGCTCTTTGCATCAGGTGGTCAAAGTATTGGAGTTTCAGCTTTAGCATCATTCCTTCCAAAGAACACCCAGGGCTGATCTCCTTTAGAATAGACTGGTTGGATCTCCTTGCAGTCCAAGGGACTCTCAAGAGTCTTCTCCAACACCACAGTTCAAAAGCATCTATTCTTCGGCACTCAGCTTTCTTCACAGTGCAACTTTCACATCCGTACATGACCACTGGATTAGAGAAATGCAAATCAAGACTACAATGAAGCATCACTTCACACCAGCCAGAATGATGATCATCAAAAAATCTACAAATGAGAGAACAAGATGGCGGAGGAGTAGGTGGATGTGGAGTACATCTCTCTCTACGGATACATCAGGAACACACCTTAAGACACAGAATATCTTGTGGAACACCAGCTGAGAGCGGGCAAGAGTACCTGACCAATGGAAAAGAATATAGAACCACACAGAACTCAGTAGGACAAAGCAAGGAAGGGAAAAAAATAAGAGAGTGAGCACAACTGGACCTCCGCCTGGCGGGTGGGAGAACTGAAGCAGGGGTTAGATCCCCACTCGCGGCAATTGTTTGGGACAGAGGTGAAGCATTTGAGGCTGTTGGAGAGTGAAGCAGCAGATCCATGACAGTCTAAATGGAGTGAGAATCACACAAACAGTCCTTGCCACAGCCATACATACCCCACACAGGGATGCAAGTCCCCTAGAAAGTGCAGCAGCTGGGAGCTGGAGCATAGGGATTGGAGAGCAATACCAGGGGGATGTCTGCTGTTGACTGCAGGGAGACAACCTGAGGGGACATGAAGGAGGAGACTTCAGTGGGAAATGACTGTGGAGGAAAACCAGGCAGCCATGGAGGCAAGGCGATACTGCTGAGTCATGCATGGGGGGGTGGAGCCATCACTGTAGCCTCTCTCTCCTCACACATCAACACTGGCAGCTGAACAATAGAAAAAGACTCCAGAGAGGCTGACTTTTTAAGCACCTGACACGTAGAGCAAAAGAAAAGGACCCCAGCCAGGGTGGTCATTTAAGTGCCTGATGCACCAAGCAACAGAGAAGGACCAGCCAAAGAGGCACTCTGACCACCATCTGCCAGAGGCTAGAAAAAGACTCTGATAGGTCCGTAGTTTGTGGGGCTGAGGCAGTCAGTGTCCCTACACATTTCTTGCCTCCAGGGTCCCCAAGATTTAAGCAGCTGTGCCACCTCTATATTCAATCATCAATGGGGCAGAGCTGTCAGAGGCTAGAAAAAACCCTAATAGCATCACATCTCCTGTGACAATAGCCACCTGCACCCCTCTGTATCTGGCATTTTCAGTCCTTGTGATCCAGGCAACTGCACCACCTCCATACTTGATCCCCACTGGGACAGAGATGCCAGAGGCTAGAAAAATACCCTAAGAGCACCGTATTTCCTGCTGCCCTAACCACCGGCTCTCCTAAGTACCTGGTGGTGCCAGGGCCCCTGCAATCCAAGCAGCTGTGCCACCTCTGCACCTGGTCCTCACTGGGCAGACCCAAGTTCTCCAGAGCAGACTCAGGAGCAAAACCCCTGTGGATGACTCACATGCAGAGGTGAAGATAAAATCACAATTGAAACTCAGGGGCAGTGTGGCTAAAGTAGAGGACCCAAAATCTTCCCACCAGATGTAGAAGTTGCGGATTAAATCCACATGATCAACTAGGCAGACTCTGTGCCAATGGAATATAAAAAGGACAATGAGAGTTCCAACAAAAGAAAGTGCACTATCTCCTCCTGCCTCTGTTTTTTGGTTCCAACCTTTTACAGTAACATCAAGACTTCTCCGTCCACACAGCACTGAAGACAAAACCCCTAGATTAATGGGGGAAAAGCTCTCCACAGCCAGGAACACCCAAAGAGATTCACAAAGTTATATAGAGAAGAGAAGATGGAGGAAGGAGAAAGAGGTGACAAGGAGGAGAACATGGAGAGTCAAAAGGGAAGAGAGCAATCAAGCCAGTAATCAAATCCTTAAATGAAAATGGATATTAACAATTAAACTCTTAATGGTACAAAATTAATATCAAAAGATAAAAAAAGCAAAACCTAAAAACCTAGAATAAAAATTAGACTCTCAAAAGAACAATATTTAAAAAAAAAAACTAAATCAGACATAAAAAGCCATATTAGGACAGTATGAGGAAAAAAAGAAAAAGAGGATGAGAAATAAAGTTTAAAAAAAGAATAAAAAATTTTAAAATAAAAAAAATATGTTTTTTTTTTAATTAAAAAATAGTAATATTATAGAAAAATACACCTAGGAATTTCTCTGGAGCTTTTGTGGGCAGTGTGGTGTCATTTTAGTGTCAGACAACCTTTTGTTCCTTCTTGTACTCATTTTCAAAGTCTACAGTTGCCCCTCAAATCCACAGTCTGAGTTTAACTGAAGGATTTTTAATCTGTGTATACCTGCCACTTCTGGAGCAATTCCCCTTTCTTTTCTTTGCTTAGGTTGGCCTCCTCTGCTTGCAAGTCTCTTCAGTGTGTAATCTCCGCTCTGACACGAGGGGGCGAAAGTGGCCTCTTATTTGGGCTCACTTGCTCAGTTGTGCTGTGGATAGGGACAGTGCAAACAAACACAGCTTCGATGTGTGGGAAATGCTCACACTGGGTGGACCTAAGGAGGGTTGCCACAATCCAAGGCAGTGTGCACTTCCCAGATCCAAGCTACTCTGGGTCCCAGGGGTGCTGCGAGGGCACAGTCCTAGGTGGGCTGTACATTTCCTCAGCCAAGCTGGTCTCAGGCTGTGATGCTCCTGGCAGATATGAACCATCCAGGGTCCTAGGAAGACTTGGTTAGTGACTGGTGGCCCACTAAGCTTGGCACGAGTGTGTGAGCTGCTTCTCAGCTTGTAATTGCCATTTGGTGCAAAATCTGTCATGATTTTTTTTTTTTTTTTGGATTATGCTTCCCTCTGAGGTTCCAAAATTCCCTACTGACCTGCCTGTGAGAGGGCTTCCTATCGTGTGAAAACATCTCCCTCACAACTCCCTGCCCAGGATGGATCTCTGTCCTGAAACTCTTTGTCTCCCTTTTCATCTTTATCTTTTGTTCTACCTCATTTTGAAGAGATTGGTTTGCCTTTCTGGGTATCTGGGGGTCCTCTGCCGGTGTTCAGAAGCTGTTTTGTAGAACTTGCTCCACCTGCAGATGATTTTTGATGTATTTGTGGGGGAGAAAGTGGTCTCCTAGTCTCATTCCTCCACCATCTTGGGACCACTCTCAGAACAGGCTGTTAAATCAATAAGATGTTTCAAATAAGCCTCAGAGTAACCACAAAACAGAAACTTAAGTAGATACACACAAGATAAGGAGAAAGGAATCAAAGTATACCACTCTATAAAATCATCAATTCACAAGAGAAGACAGCAAGAGGGAAAGAAAGGGGGAAAGAAACTACAAAACAGCCAGAAGACAATAAACAAAATGGCAATAGTAAGTCCTTATCTATCAATAATTATTTAAATATGAATAGATTAAATTCTCCAACCAAAAGGAGTGAAGTGGCTGAATGGATAAAATAAAATAAGACCCAATTACATGCTGCCTATAAGAGACTCACTTCAGCCTCAAGTGACACATTGAGACACACAATGGCAAAAGATATTCCATACAAAGTAAAGTAAAAAAAGTTAAAAAGGAGGTATATATATTTATATTAAATAACAAATAAATACAGCTTTGGCTTTAAGTCAAAAGCTATAACAAGAGACAAAAAGCATCCTTGTATGATGATAAAGGGACAAATTCATCAAGAGGATATAACCACAGTAAATATTTATGCACCCAATATTGGAGCACCTAAATATATCAAGCAAACACTATCAGATCCAAAGGCAATAACAGACAACAGTACAATAAAGGGGACTTCAATATCCCCACTTTCAGCAAAGGATAGATCATTCAGACAGATAATCAATATGGAAACATTGGATCTGAACTATACTTTGGAGCATATAGGCTTAACAGACACACACAGAACATTTCACCCAAAGACAGCAGAATACACCATCTGCTCTAGCCCACACGGTATAATCTCCGGGATAGGTCATATCAGTTCAGTTCAGTCACTCAGTTGTGTCCGACTCTCCACGACCCCATGAATCACAGCATGCCAGGCCTCCCTGTCCATCACCAAGTCCCAGAGTTCACTCAAACTCACGTCCATCAAGTTGGTGATGCCATCCAGCCATCTCATCCTCTGTCGTCCCCTTCTCCTCCTGCCCCCAATCCCTCCCAGCATCAGAGTCTTTTCCAATGAGTCAACTCTTCACATGAGGTGGCCAAAGTACTGGAGTTTCAGCTTTAGCATCATTCCTTTCAAAGAAATCCCAGGGCTGATCTTTAGAATGGACTGGTTGGATCTCCTTGCAGTCCAAGGGACTCTCAAGAGTCTTCTCCAACACCACAGTTCAAAAGCATCAATTCTTCAGCGCTCAGCCTTCTTCACAGTCCAACTCTCACATCCATACATGACTACTGGAAAAACCATAGCCTTGACTAGACGGACCTTTGTTGGCAAAGCAATGTCTCTGCTTTTGAATATGCTATCTAGGTTGGTCATAGCTTTCCTTCCAAGGAGCAAGTCATATATTAGGTCACAAAACCAGTCTCAACAAATTTTAAAAGACTGAAAATATATGAAGTATTTTATCTGACTGACCGTGTCAAACTAGAAATCAATAACAAGAAGAAACCATAAAATTCACATACATGAAAATTAACACAGTCTTAAACAACAAGTGGATCAAATATTTTGACTTTATCTTCCCAAAAGTTGTAAAACTTATTTTACAAAGCCAGCATTACCTGATAGCAAAGCCAGATAATATACTACAAACAAAACAACAGAAAACCTACAAGATTCATCTCAAACACCACATTTTCCATGAAGTTTTTCTTCTTTTCCCAATAGGAGAAAAATGCATTTGTGCAAAATGCCTGGTCTTTGTTGCCAAATAGACCTAGGCTTGAATCTTGACTTCATTTAAAGCTCTATGGTCTTGGTCATGTTTCTTAGCTTCTCTGAACCCCAGTTACCTCACCTGCAAACTTGTTCATATTATGCAAAATACTATATGAAAAAAATAGGTTGGCAAATAGTTCCCCAAGGCATTTCATTTCCCTTCTCCCCTCTTTCTAGTTTAGAAAGTCACTAGGCACACAAGGTTGATATTTCCCTCTAGTTTGGAACTTAGCTGTACTACATTTCAGCAGTGTCAACAAGTTCTTCTTTTGCCACTATTTTTTTTCTGCAATTCCATAATCAACTCAAATTTGTTGAATTGAGCACCAGAGGTCAGAGATGCTGGAGACAAAGTGTGTCTAACTAGCCCAGACTCAAAACTTTCAAAGTTAAATTGCAAAGGAATGGAGTACATTCAGGTTCTACAAAGCAGATTCTACAAAACCAGAGGTAATGATGTAAGAAAAATTAGATAACAGCACAATCAGGGAGGCTTCAGGGAGCCTTTGATAGGTAATTTAGGGACACATTTTCAAAAGGAAAAGAAATGTTTTCTTCCACTAAACAAATTAAATACTAAATAATTTAATATAAGTCTATCTTCTTGTAACAATCAAACTTAAATGTAATTAGATGCAAATGGACATGAATCTTTTAGGGATAATGTATTGTGGGGAAAATTTAATTATACACTTCAAATAGATTAATTTTATTGGATATAAATTATACTTCAATAGAGTTGTTTTTTTAAAAAAGGATAATTGGGGGAAAGACAGTGCACTAAGTTGTAATTACATCTGATTGTCAATTCATGCTAGGGCTATTGTAATCTCTTTTCATCTTAGTTGCTCAAAGTAGATCTTTGATCCACATTTCTTGAGTGAATTTGTTTTATAGGCAACTAAACATTTATGGAGAGTGAAAAAGTTGGCGTAAAGCTCAACATTCAGAAAACAAAGATCAAGGCATCTGGTCCCATCACTTCATGGGAAATAGATGGGGAAACAGTGGAAACAGTGTCAGACTTTATTTTTTGGGGCTCCAAAATCACTGCAGATGGTGACTGCAGCCATGAAATTAAAAGACGCTTACTCCTTGGAGGGAAAGTTATGACCAACTTAGATAGCATATTCAAAAGCAGAGACATTACTTTGCCAACAAAGGTCCATCTAGTCAAGGCTATGGTTTTTCCTGTGGTCATGTATGGATGTGAGAGTTGGACTGTGAAGAAAGCTGAGCTCCGAAGAATTGATGCTTTTGAACTGTAGTGTTGGAGAAGACTCTTGAGAGTCCCTTGGACTGCAAGGAGATCCAACCAGTCCATTCTGAAGGAGATCAGCCCTGGGATTTCTTTGAAAGGAATGATGCTAAAGCTGAAACTCCAGTATTTTGTCCACCTCATGCGAAGAGTTGACTCATTGGAAAAGACTCTGATGCTGGGAGGGATTGGGGGCAGGAGGAGAAGGGGACGACAGAGGATGAGATGGCTGGATGGCATCACTGACTCGATGGACATGAGTCTGAGTGAACTCTGGGAGTTGGTGATGGACAGGGATGCCTGGCGTGCTGCGATTCATGGGGTGGCAAAGAGTCAGACACGACTGAGCGACTGAACTGAACTGAAACGTTTAGTCGGAGAAGGCGATGGCACCCCACTCCAGTACTCTTGCCTGGAAAATCCCATGGATGGAGGAGCCTCGTAGGCTGCAGTCCATGGGGTCGATAAGAGTCGGACATGACTGAACAACTTCCCTTTCACTTTTCACTTTCATGCATTGGAGAAGGAAATGGCAACCCACTCCAATGTTCTTGCCTGGAGAATCCCAGGGACGGGGGAGCCTGGTAGGCTGCCGTCTTTGGGGTCACAGAATCGGACACGACTGAAGTGACTTGGCGGCAGCAGCAAACATTTAATATTTTTATCTGTTTCATATTTAAGACTTTTAAATATGCCTTTTGAATGTATGTCAAAATTTTGGAGGAAATTATTTTGTTTTAAAAAAAATTTTTTTTGAGAGAAGAGCTTTGAAGGTCCAGTCGTGGCATTCACCTACACTAATAATAATTCAGACTGAGATCCAAGCTAACAGGAGGGCAGATTAGCCCCAGGAAGCTTGGTCAAAAATCCTCCTGTTTTCCATATTGTATGCTTATACATGGAAGAAAACAAGAAAACAAAGGAAGAAACTATGTTGAAGTGATTACATAAAGCAGTTTAACATGCCATGAGAAGAAATCATGAAACTTAATTAAAAATATGTTCTGGGCTGACAATGGAGAGCAAACACCATCTTAGAGCACAGTGCTCTGCTGACTCCTAGTGGCTTCATTATAAATGGTAGATGTGAACTTGAGAGATTTAGACTCTACAAAATCAATTCTAAAACTAATAACTAGTAACTGGCCCTAAATCATTTTGTTTGCTTCCTTATGCATTTAACATCCCCTCATGGTTGCTGCAGTCCATGGGGTCACAAAGAGTTGGACATGACTGAGCGACTTCACTTTCACTTTTCACTTTCATGCATTAAAGAAGGAAATGGCAACCCACTCCAGTGTTCTTGCCTGGAGAATCCCAGGGACGGGGGATCCTGGTGGGCTGCTGTCTATGGGGTCGCCCAGAGTCGGACACGACTGAAGTGACTTAGCAGCAGCAGCAGCAGCATGGTTGCTGGTTACTTTTCTAGTGCTACAAATCCTGCAGGGCTGACACTGATCAAACTGTTTGAATAAATCAGGTTATCTTTGTCAAGGTCTGAAAAGCCTCCTTTTGTTTCTTTCTTTGTCTTCATATACATACTTCACATTCTCTGACCACTTAGTGTAGCAAACCCCACCCTCTTCCATCCCTTGATCCCATTAATGCTTGCTCCATTAGGTGTCACAGGTCAACCCAAGTTTAGTAAGTGTTCAAAGAAAGCCCATTGATTACACCAAAGGAGTGTAATCTGTCTGCTGGCTTCAGATGAACTATACTGGTTAAACAAATAAATCTCTAATCAGAAGTCGAGGCACAATGATAAGTGAAGAATTTCATGGGAACTATTCAGGAGTGGTGGTTACTTCTAAGGGTTCCTTAGAGTAGCTCTGGCCCTAGAGTGGGGAATAATAGGATGGGAAATAGAACTTTCTTTTTCAACTTTGAATAAAAGACCCAGGAAAGCAGACACCCATACGCAATCCATGGACAGAAGGCTCATTCTGGACACAAAAGCCTCCAAGTGTAGATATGGTAGGAAGTTGTCACTGACACTCATGAGTGGAGCTAACGTCTAGGTGAGACTCAGGGCTGCCCAATAATCTCTCTAGGACAACCACTGTATGACTCAACAGTCTTTTTGATTATTTCTCTCTCTTGTGTTCTTCCTTTAACAGTCCTCATCCCCTCAGTTATTTAATGACAGGAATTACATTATAAGCCTGAAGGATAAACCAGTCAACATACAAGTAGAGTCTTGCTGTGATCAAATAGCCTACACCAGACACAAGTCAAGAATTTTATTTCCTTTCCTTTCTTTTTGTTCTAAGTGCACATTTGGAGGAATGAGCAATTGTACACGTGTCTTAAAAGCAAGTCTGTGGTTGATTTGGCAGCAGAGCATGATGTTGGAAAAAGGAAATAAATGCACAGATAATCTGGGATTTTAGCACTCCAAGGAGTTCTAGAAATAATCTACAGGAGTCTCTCTCAGGGAGGAATCTTACCCAGATAGGTTAGCTGACCCAAAGTCATGCAGTACAGTATAAGGGACCAGAACAAAACTAGTGGCCAGAGCTCCAGACACACCACAGGTTTCATTTCAGTAGGCATGTGTACTTTTAGTCAATACTTATCTGTTTACAATAGGAAAATACTAATTATCTTGAGAGGGGAATCATTTTCTAAATTTGGTACACTGTTAGTAAAAATATGTTTGAAACAATCACATCAGGGCTTTCAGGATGGCGAAGGAGTAAGACAGGGAGATCACCTTCCCCCCCACAAATACATAAAAAAAATTCTGCATGTGGAACACTCCTACAGAACACCTCCTGAATGTTGGCAGATGACCCCAGACTTCCAAAAAGGCAAGCCATTCTCCTCAGAATGAGGTAGGGCAAAAGATAAAGATAAAAAAAAGAGACAAAGAATTTGAGAGGAGGATCTGCAACCTGGGGTGGGAGTCGTGAAGGAAGAAAAGTCTCTGCACACTCTCAGAAATGCCCTCACCAAGCAGGGACGAGGGGAGCTCATCAGAGGGGAAGCTTCTCACAGTCTCCTCAGAGGGAAACACAGCAACAAATGCTTGGAAGGCAAAACAGAGAGAATTTACCACAGAGATCATGTCAGTCAGCACTTCCCAGCCAAGAACTAGCTTGCACGCATGCTACAGTGAGGGGGGCTGAGTGGTGAAGCTCAGCCTTCAGGATTAGGACTCCAGGGAGATGACTGGGGTTGACTACCATGAAGATACTCTGAGGGGGCTAGTACAACACAGCTGAGGGAGTTCAGGGAAAAGCCTGGACCTCCCAGAAATGCAAGAGATCATTGCCATGGGGACCCTCTAACTCCACATGCTCACAGACCATAGGAAGCATCCTTTGCCAATAGACAGGATGAGCAGCAGCTGCGAATTGCACAACCCCAGGGGTAGAAATGCCTGGCCACTGCCAAAGCTGGCACAAATGCCAGAGGAAGAACTAGACATGACTACAGTTTACAATCCCGGAGAGGAGAACACAAGCTGATGGGCCACTGCCAAAGCCAGGGCGAGTGCCTGAGGCAGGGTACTCAGGGTATAGAGTCAACACTGTGGTCCTGACCCTAGAGGAAGCAAGTGCCACCAAGCTGTGAATAGGCACAGGTTACTGCCCACACCTTCCCATGAGCCTATGCAGTTTGATTCTGCTGAGGGATCCTTGACCTGGGGCCAATTCCCCTGGAAGAGCACATGATCCACCTCAGACTATAGCAATATATGTCAATGGAGGGTGGTGTAGAAGCAGAGGTGGGCCCCAAACCAAAGCAGAGCACCGGGGAATGTGTGAGCCAGGAAGAGGAAGGGAATTCAATCCTGCAGGTGCGGCAAATTCAATCTTCATAATTACCTTTAAACTGTGTACTCTAGGTATAATTGTGGATTTGGAAGCAAGTACAAGCTGGGATGGGCTTCCCCTGTGGTTCAGTGGTAAAGAATCTGCCTGCAGTACAGGAAATGCGAATTTGATCTCTGAGTTGGGAAAATCCCCTGGAGCAAGACATAGAAACCCACTCCAGTAGTCTTGCCTGGAGAATCCCATGGACAGAGAAACCTGGCAGACTGAAGTCCATAGGGTCGCAAAGAGTCAGACAGGACTGAAGTGGCTGAACATGCACACACAAGCTGGGATAAGGCCAGAGCTGAGTCTGAGCTGACCCACAGTGCCCACAGCAGGTTCAGAGACCTTTCTAGAAACATTGCAGGACTTCCTAAGTATTTTCTGGTGCTCACTGTGTGGAGAGGACAATGGAGGACTCAGGAGGTCATCCTTACTACCACTCTACACGTTTGTTTTTTTTTTTCCTTTCTTTTTCATATTGTTCTAATGTTGTTCCTTCTTTATTATTCCTTTAAGTTTTACTTTATTTATTTATTTTAATTAATTTATTTTTAATTGGAGGATGATTGCTTTACAATATTATGTTGGTTTCTGCCATACGTCAACATGAATCAGCCATAGGTATATGTGTGTCCTCTCCCTCTTGAAACTCCCTCCCACCTCCCACCCCATCCCACCTCTCCAGGTTTTCATAGAACACCACCATACAGCAAATTTCCACTGACTATCTGATTTTACATGTGGTAATATATATATTTCAGTGCTATTCTCTCAGTTAATCCAATCCTTTCCTCCCTCCTCCCTGTGTCCACAAGTCTGTTCTCTATGTCTGTGTCCTTTAATTTTTAGTTTTTAAGCTTACTTTTCCTTTTTAAAAACATTTTTCTTTTTAAATAAGTATATTTTATTTTTTCCTATTTTAACAGTACACCTATAAGTTTGTTAATTGGCTTGATTTATCTCCTTTTTTATTTCCATTTTTACTCTTTTTTCCCTCTTTTACTCTCTTCTTTTCTCTTTGTAAGTGTTTTTGGGTATTCTTGTCTGTTGAGTGTTACTATCACCATTTTTGTGGGTTTTGTCTTCTGTGCTGTGTGACTTGAGGAATATTGGTGCTACAGTAAGGGATTGGGCCTGAATCTCCAAGATGGGAGACCCAAGTCCAGGACTTTGGACCACCAAAGAACTCCCAACCCCATGGAAAATTAATCAGTTAGAGATCTTCCAAAGGTCTCCATCTCGACACTAAGACCAGGCCCTTCACAAAGACCAGCAAGCTCCAGGCCAGATGTCTCATGTCAAACCTTCAGAAAAACAGGAACACAGCTCTGCCCATTAGCAAATAAGCTGTGTAAAGACACACCAAGTCCATAGACACCCCAAAACACACCACTGGACATGGCACTGTCCTTCAGAGAGACAAGATCCAGCTTCATCCATCAAAACATAGCCACATCCTCACAACCAGGAAAACTTCACAAGGCACTGGAGCAACTCCACCCACAGAGGGCAGACTCCAGAAATAAGAGGAACTACAAACTTGCAGACTATAGAAAAGAGACCTCAAACCCAGCAAATTAAACAACATGAAGCAACAGAGAATCATTCAGCAAATGAAGAAACATGATAAAACCCCGCAAGATCAAGCAAATGAAGAAGAAACAGGCAATCTATCTGAAAGAATTCAGAGTATTTTGTAAAGATGATATGATACTAAAGATGATAGTAAAGGTGATCCAAAGTCTTGGAAATAAAATGGATGCACAGATAAATGAGTGGAGGTACATATGGAGAAGATACAAGAAATATTTAACAAGGAGCCAGAAGAAATAAAGAACAGACAACTGGCAATGAAAAACACAGTCACCGTGACTAAAATCACACTAGAGAGAACTAAGAGCAGAATAACTGAGGCAAAAGAATGGATAAGTGAGCTGGAAGATAGAACGGTGGAAATAACTGAAGCAGAGCAGAATAAAGAAAAAAAAATGAAAAGAAATGAAGATAGTCTGAGAGACCTCTAGGATAACATTAAGCATACCAACATTTGAATTATAGATCAGATCAGATCAATCGCTCAGTCGTGTCTGACTCTTTGCGACCCCATGAATCACAGCACGCCAGGCCTCCCTGTCCATCACCAACTTCCGGAGTTCACTCAGACTCACGTCCATCGAGTCAGTGATGCCATCCAGCCATCTCATTCTCTGTCATCCCCTTCACCTCTTGCCCCCAATCCCTCCCAGCATCAGGGTCTTTTCCAACGAGTCAACTCTTCGCATGAGGTGGCCAAAGTACTGGACTTTCAGCTTTAGCATCATTCCTTCCAAAGAAATCCCAGGGGTGATCTCCTTCAGAATAGACTGGTTGGATCTCCTTGCAGTCCAAGGGACTCTCAAGAGTCTTCTCCAACACCACAGTTCAAAGGCATCAGTTCTTCGGCACTCAGCCTTCTTCACAGACCAACTCTCACATCCATACATGACCACAGGAAAAACCATAGCCTTGACTAGATGGACCTTTGTTGGCAAAGTAATGTCTCTGCCTTTGAATATGCTATCTAGGTTGGTCATAACTTTCCTTCCAAGGAGTAAGCGTCTTTTAATTTCATGGCTGCAGTCACCATCTGCAGTGATTTTGGAGCCCAGAAAAATAAAGTCTGACACTGTTTCCACTGTTTCCCCATCTATTTCCCATGAAGTGATGGGACCAGATGCCATGATCTTCGTTTTTTGAATGTTGAGCTTTAAGCCAACTTTTTCACTCTCCACTTTCATTTTCATCAAGAGGCTTTTGAGTTCTTCTTCACTTTCTGCCATAAGGGTGGTGTCATCTGCATATCTGAGGTTATTGATATTTCTCCCAGCCATCTTGATTCCAGCTTGTGCTTCTTCCAGTCCAGCGTTTCTCATGACGTACTCTGCATATAAGTTAAATAAGCAGGGTGACAATATACAGCCTTGACATACTCCTTTTCCTATTTGGAACCAGTCTGTTGTTCCATGTCCAGTTCTAACTGTTGCTTCCTGACCTGCATACAGATTTCTCAAGAGGCAGATCAGGTGGTCTGGTATTCCCATCTCTTTCAGAATTTTCCACAGTTTATTGTGATGCACACAGTCCAAGGCTTTGGCATAGTCAATAAAGCAGAAATAGATGTTTTTCTGAAACTCTCTTGCTTTTTCCATGATCCAGTGGATGTTGGCAATTTGATTTCTGGTTCCTCTGCCTTTTCTAAAACCAGCTTGAACATCAGGAAGTTCACGGTTCACATATTGCTGAAGCCTGGCTTGGAGAATTTTGAGCATTACTTTACTAGCGTGTGAGATGAGTGCAATTGTGTGGTAGTTTGAGCATTCTTTGCCATTGCCTTTCTTTGGGATTGGAATGAAAACTGACCTTTTCCAGTCCTGTGGCCACTGCTGAGTTTTCCAAATTTGCTGGCATATTGAGTGTAGCACTTTCACAGCATCATCTTTCAGGATTTGAAATAGCTCACCTGGAATTCCATCACCTCCACTAGCTTTGTTCGCAGTGATGCTTCCTAAGGCCCACTTGACTTCGCACTCCAGGATGTCTGGCTCTAGGTGAGTTATCTCACCATCATGGTTATCTGAATCATTAAGTTCTTTTTTGCATAGTTCTTCTGTGTATTCTTGCCACCTCTTCTTAATATCTTCTGCTTCTGTCCTTACTATTTCTGTCCTTTACTGTGCCCATCTTTGCATGAAATGTTCCCTTGGTATCTCTCATTCTCTTTAAGAGATTTCTAGTCTTCCTCATTCTATTGTATTCCTCTGTTTCTTTGCATTGGTCACTGAAGAAGACTTTCTTATCTATCCTTGCTATTGTTTGGAATTCTGCATTCAGATGGATGTATCTTCCCTTACTCCTTTGCCTTTTGCTTCTCTTCTCAACTATTTGTAAGACCTCAGACAACCATTTTGCCTTTTTGCATTTCTTCTTAGGGACTGTTTTCATCATTGCCTCCTGTACAGTGTTATGAACCTTGGTCCATAGTTCTTCAGGCAGTCTGTCTATCAGATCTAATCCCTTCAACCTGTCACTTTCACTGTATAATCATAAAGGATTTGAATTAGGTATACCTGAATTGTCTAGTGGTTTTCCCTACTTTCTTCAATTTAAGTATGAATTTTGCAATAAGGAGTTCATGATCTGAGTACAGTCAGCTCCTGGTCTTGTTGACTGTATTGAGCTTCTCCATCTTCACCTGCAAAGAATATAATCAATCTGATTTCGGTATTCACTATCTGGTGATGTCCATGTGTAGAGTCTTCTCTTGTGTTGTTGGAAGAGGGTATTTGCTATGACCAGAGCATTGTCGTGTCAGAACTCTGTTAGCCTTTGCCCTGCTTCACTTTGTGCTCCAAGGCCAAACTTGCCTGTAATTCCTGGTATCTCTTGATGTCCTTTTTTGCATTCCAGTCCCCTATGATGAAAAGGACATCTTTTTTGGTGTTAGTTCTAGAAGGTCTTGTAGGTTATCGTAGAACCATTCAACTTCAGCTTCTTTGGCATTAGTGTTTGGGACATAAACTTGGATTACTGTGATATTGAATGGTTTGCCTTAGAAACAAACAGAGATCATTCTGTCATTTGTGAGACTGTACCCAAGTACTGCATTTTAGACTCTTTGGTTTACTATAATGGCTACTTTGTTTCTTCTAAGGGATTCTTGCCCACAATAGTAGATGTAATGGTCATCTGAATTAAATTTGCCCATTGTGGTCTATTTTAGTTCACTGATTCCTAAAATGTTGATGTTCACTCTTGCCTTCTCCTGTTTGACCATTTCCAATTTACCTTGATTCATGGACCTAACATTCCCGGTTCCTGTGTGATATTGAGAATTGGCTACATACAACCAAATTGTTCCTATGTGATATTCCACATTCCTATGCAATATTAAGAAGAGGCTACATACAACCAAAAAATACTAACCATTTTCCCCAGAAGAGAAAGTGAAGTCCTTTAATACACATATTCACACACATGTACACATACACATTTATAAAAAATAAGAAAAAAATACTCATAACAATTATAGCCCATATTTATATTTATTATATCACATAACAATTACAGCCCTAATTTCTATAGCTATAATGGTCTATAATGGCCATATCTGGTATTTATAACTACCTTATTCCACTACTCTCTGTTTATTCCCTTTATTTACAGAAAGTGCCTCAGCTAATTGTGGTTCTTTCAAAGCTAAATTCCTGAAAGATCTGAGCTATTAGTAGTTCTGACTGAATTAGGTCATTATAGTTTTCCATTGACTTTAATCTCAGGACCTAGTAGTACTAATTGATCAGGTAAAGGATTTCATATTCTAGACATACATTGATTTGGAGCATATACAGCTTCCTGGAAAGCTTTGTCCCAGCCTGTTAAGCTATTGCCACCTACCTGGTAATAGCTGAATCCTCAAAAGGCTATTCTATTGTTCTATAAAGCCAGCTGATTCAGGATGGTGGGGAACATGGTAAGAATAGTGAATTCCATGAGCACGGGCCCTTTGCAATGCTTGAATTGATGCAAAATGTGTTCTTTTATCTAAAGCAATGCTGTATGGAATACCATGATGTTGGATATGGCATTCTATAAGAAGTTTTGCAAGTCGGAAATGCTATATCTACAGTAAGTATCTATTTCAAAATAAGCTTCTCTTCCATTATAGAAGCAATCTAATGTAATCAACCTGCCATCAGATAGTTGACTGATCACCCCAGGAAATGCTGCCATACTGGGGACACCACGTTGGTCTCTGCTGCTGGCAGATGCACCACCCAGCAATAGCTGTGGCCAGGTTGGACTTGGTGAGTGGAAGTCCATTTTGCTGAGCTGTGTAACCTCAATTTCTGTGACCATGGCCATTTGTTCATAAACCCATTGGGCAATGACAGGAGTGAATGGAGTAAGAGACTGACTGCTATCTACAGAAGAGGTCATCCAACAACTCGATTATCAAAATCCTCCACAGCTGAGGTCACTCTTTGATAAGCATTCACATGGGACTCTAATTAAGATCTTCACATTCTTCTCCAATTCAATGAAGTCTCTCCTCATACAGCTTCTCTAGAGTTCCTTGTCACCAGTTTCCCAATCATGTTCCTTCCAATCTCTGACCAGGTAACACTCAGTTCATGATGGGGAGTTCAGGTCTCCTGGTGGCTCCTGATTAAGTGTTCAGTCTCTCTCCTACGGCCCAGTAGCAAACAAAGAGCTGTATCTCAAAAAGAGAGCAGTAATCCACAGAGGATGGCAGGGCTTTGTTTGAAAATCCTAAAAGTCTGTGCTGTGATCCACTTATAGGGAGCTTGTCAAAGGCTCCAAACAGCATCTCTATCTGCCACTGGTGCTTCAGGCACCGTTGGATCTGCTGGATAATCTGGCCCAAATGGCAGTGCAGTTTGTACAGCAGACCGGATCTGTTCCAGAGCCTTCTCTTGGTCTGGGCCCCACCCCAAACTAACAGCTTTTTGGAGCACTTAGTAAATGGGTTGGAGAAGCACACACAAATGAACATACTGACAAAAATCTAGAGGCCCATTAGGGACTGTATCTTGTTTTGGACTGTAGGAAAGGCCAAATATGACATCTTATCCTTTACCTTAGAAGGGCTACTAAGACATGCTTAGCATTACTGGACCCCTTGAAACTTCACTGAGGTAGAATGCTTCCTGACATCAGATTTATTTCCCACCCTCTGAAAGCAAATATCTTAATAAATCTAGAATATTTGTTATTACTTCTTGCTCAATAGGTCCAATAAACATAATGTCATCAGTATTAGGTGACCAATGTGATGTCTTAATGAAGAGAAAGATGATTAAGATCCCTGTGAAGTAAATTATGACATAGGGCTGGAGAGTTCATATATCCTTGAGGGAGGACCATGAAGGTATATTGCTGGCTTTCCCAGCTGGTCTTCCCTGGTGGCTCAGATGGTAAAGAATCTGTCTGCAATACAGGAGACTGGAGTTTGATCCCTGGCTTAGGAAGATCCCCTGGAGAAGGGAATGGCAACCCCCTCCAGTATTCTTGCCTGGAGAATTCCATGGACAGAGGAGCCTGGTGGGCTACAGGCCATAGGGTAGCAAAGAATCAGATATGACTGAGTGACTTTCACTTTCAGTCTAATAACAGGTATGGAGAAAAAAGAAACACATTTGCCAGTTCAATAGCTGTGAACCAGATACCAGAGGATGTGTTAATTTTTTTAAGCAATTAAACCACATCTGTTAAATCTGCTTTGGAATCATCACTTGGGTAAGCTTAGCATGATCCACTGTCATCCTTCAAGATCTGTTTTTGTCACAGATCAAATAGGTGAGATGAATGGGGATGAAGTGAAAATCACAAATTTTGCATCTTTCATCTTTCATGTCCATGATGGTAGTATTAAATCTCAGCAGTCCTTCCAGGAATGTGTCATTGCTTTTGGTTTACTATTTTTCTGGGCAGAGGCAGCTTTGGTGGTTTCTACTGGTGGTTTCTTTGGTGGTCCTTGCCACTATAATGATCTTCACTCAGGGAGACAATATAGTAATTCTGCCAGTTATTCCAATGATCCATTCCAGGGCTGGGGAAATAGTAACAGGGTGAGTTTGAGAACCCACTGGACTCAGACGGGATGGAGATGAGCTGAAGTCCTATTGATCATCTGACGTCCATAAGCCAATACTTTGACCGTTCAACCAAAGAGATATTGTCATTTTGATAAAAGGCCATAGGTCCCTTTATGTGAAAAGGTTAACAATATAATGTTTTGACAAAGTAGCAGCGTCCTTCCTCAACTTTCCTTTCATTCAAAGGGTTATGTAGTCTGTAAACTGGCTCAAGTCTGGGAATTGATTGAAACCATGACTCTATTTTTTTTCTTTCTTTAAATTTAAGTTAGAATTTTGTTCCCTTGATTTAGAGCTCTTTTGCTTATACAGATCAAGTATAGATTGCCCATCTTGCCTTAGTCCAGTAGAGCTGCTGTAACAAAATACCACATACTGGGTGGCTTATAAACAACAGACATTTATTTTTCAGATTTTAGGGCTAGAAACCCCAAATCAGGGTGTCAGCATGTTGGGTTCTGGAGAAGGCCTTCTTGGTAGCAGAGTGCAGGCTTCTCTCTGTACCCTCATTTGGTGGAAGTGGCAAAAGATCTCTCTGTAGACATTTTTATAATGGCACTAATCCCATTTATAAGTACTCTGCCCTCAAGACCTAATTACTCCTAAAGGCCCCACCTCCCAATACCATCACCTTGGGGTTAGGTTTCTTTCTTTTTTTTTTTTTTTTAATTTATTTTAAAAAGAAAATCCATCCTGAACCCTCCTCCCTCCTCCCTCCCCATACCATCCCTCTGGGTCGTCCCAGTGCACCAGTCCCAAGCATCCAGCATCGTGCATTGAACCTGGACTGGCATCTCGTTTCATACATGACATTTCACATGTTTCAATGCCATTCTCCCAAATCTTGCCACCCTCTCCCTCTCCCACAGAGTCCATAAGCCTGTTCTATACATCAGTGTCTCTTTTGCTGTCTCGTATACAGGGTTATCGTTACCATCTTTCTAAATTCCATATATATGCGTTAGTATACTGTATTGGTGTTTGTCCTTCTGGCTTACTTCACTCTGTATAATAGGCTCCAGTTTCATCCACCTCATTAGAACTGATTCAAATGTATTCTTTTTAATGGCTGAGTAACACTCCATTGTGTATATGTACCACAGCTTTCTTATCCATTCATCTGCTGATGGACATCTAGGTTGCTTCCATGTCCTGGCTATTATAAACAGTGCTGCGATGAACATTGGGGTACACGTCTCTTTCCCTTCTGGTTTCCTCAGTGTGTATGCCCAGCAGTGGGATTGCTGGGTCATAAGGCAGTTCTATTTCCAGTTTTTTAAGGAATCTCCACACTGTTCTCCATAGTGGCTGTACTAGTTTGCATTCCCACCAACAGTGTAAGAGGGTTCCCTTTTCTCCACACCCTCTCCAGCATTTATTATTTGTAGACTTTTGGATCACAGCCATTCTGACTGGTGTGAAATGGTATCTCATAGTGGTTTTGATTTGCATTTCTCTGATAATGAGTGATGTTGAGCATCTTTTCATGTGTTTGTTAGCCATCTGTATGTCTTCTTTGGAGAAATGTCTATTTAGATCTTTGGCCCATTTTTTGATTGGGTCATTTATTTTTCTGGAGTTGAGCTGGAGGAGTTGCTTGTATATTTTTGAGATTAGTTGTTTGTCGGTTGCTTCATTTGCTATTATTTTCTCCCATTCTGAAGGCTGTCTTTTCACCTTGCTAATAGTTTCCTTTGATGTGCAGAAGCTTTTAAGTTTAATTAGGTCCCATTTGTTTATTTTTGCTTTTATTTCCAATATTCTGGGAGGTGGGTCATAGAGGATCCTGCTGTGATGTATGTCAGAGAGTGTTTTGCCTATGTTCTCCTCTAGGAGTTTTATAGTTTCTGGTCTTACGTTGAGATCTTTAATCCATTTTGAGTTTATTTTTGTATATGGTGTTAGAAAGTGTTCTAGTTTCATTCTTTTACAAGTGGTTGACCAGATTTCCCAGCACCACTTGTTAAAGAGATTGTCTTTTCTCCATTGTATATTCTTGCCTCCTTTGTCAAAGATAAGGTGTCCATATGTGCGTGGATTTATCTCTGGGCTTTCTATTTTGTTCCATTGATCTATATTTCTGTCTTTGTGCCAGTACCATACTGTCTTGATGACTGTGGCTTTGTAGTAGAGCCTGAAGTCAGGTAGGTTGATTCCTCCAGTTCCATTTTTCTTTCTCAAGATCGCTTTGGCTATTCGAGGTTTTTTGTATTTCCGTACAAATTGTGAAATTATTTGTTCTAGCTCTGTGAAGAATACTGTTGGTAGCTTGATAGGGATTGCATTGAATCTATAAATTGCTTTGGGTAGTATACTCATTTTCACTATATTGATTCTTCCAATCCATGAACATGGTATATTTCTCCATCTATTAGTGTCCTCTTTGATTTCTTTCACCAGTGTTTTATAGTTTTCTATATATAGGTCTTTAGTTTCTTTAGGTAGATATATTCCTAAGTATTTTATTCTTTTCGTTGCAATGGTGAATGGAATTGTTTCCTTAATTTCTCTTTCTGTTTTCTCATTATTAGTGTATAGGAATGCAAGGGATTTCTGTGTGTTGATTTCATATCCTGCAACTTTACTATAATCATTGATTAATTCTAGTAATTTTCTGGTGGAGTCTTTAGGGTTTTCTATGTAGAGGATCATGTCATCTGCAAATAGTGAGAGTTTTACTTCTTCTTTTCCAATTTGGATTCCTTTTATTTCTTTTTCTGCTCTGATTGCTGTGGCCAAAACTTCCAAACCTATGTTGAATAGTAATGGTGAAAGTGGGCACCCTTGTCTTGTTCCTGACTTTAGAGGAAATGCTTTCAATTTTTCACCATTGAGGATCATGTTTGCTGCGGGTTTGTCATATATAGCTTTTATTATGTTGAGGTATGTTCCTTCTATTCCTGCTTTCTGGAGAGTTTTTATCATAAATGGGTGTTGAATTTTGTCAAAGGCTTTCTCTGCATCTACTGAGATAATCATATGGTTTTTGTTTTTCAATTTGTTAATGTGGTGTATTACATTGATTGATTTGCGGATATTGAAGAATCCTTGCATCCCTGGGATAAAGCCCACTTGGTCATGGTGTATGATCTTTTTAATATGTTGTTGAATTCTGATTGCTAGAATTTTGTTTAGGATTTTTGCATTTATGTTCATCAGTGATATTGGCCTGTAGTTTTCTTTTTTTGTGGGATCTTTGTCAGGTTTTGGTATTAGGGTGATGGTGGCCTCATAGAATGAGTTTGGAAGTTTACCTTCCTCTGCAATTTTCTGGAAGAGTTTGAGCAGGATAGGTGTTAGCTCTTCTCTAAATTTTTGGTAGAATTCAGCTGTGAAGCCGTCTGGACCTGGGCTTTTGTTTGCTGGAAGATTTTTGATTACAGTTTCAATTTCCGTGCTTGTGATGGGTCTGTTAAGGTTTTCTATTTCTTCCTGGTCGAGTTTTGGAAAGTTGTACTTTTCTAAGAATTTGTCCATTTCTTCCTCGTTGACCATTTTATTGGCATATAATTGTTGATAATAGTCTCTTATGATCCTTTGTATTTCTGTGTTGTCTGTTGTGATCTCTCCATTTTCGTTTCTAATTTTATTGATTTGATTTTTCTCCCTTTGTTTCTTGATGAGTCTGGCTAATGGTTTATCAATTTTATTTATCCTTTCAAAGAACCAGCTTTTGGCTTTGTTGATTTTTGCTATGGTCTCTTTTGTTTCTTTTGCATTTATTTCTGCTCTAATTTTTAAGATTTCTTTCCTTCTACAAACCCTGGGGTTCTTCATTTCTTCCTTTTCTAGTTGCTTTAGGTGTAGAGTTAGGTTATTTATTTGACTTTTTTCTTGTTTCTTGAGGTGTGCCTGTATTGCTATGAACTTTCCCCTTAGGACTGCTTTTACTGTGTCCCACAGGTTTTGGGTTGTTGTGTTTTCATTTTCATTAGTTTCTATGCAAATTTTGATATCTTTTTTGATTTCTTCTGTGATTTGTTGGTTATTCAGCAGGGTGTTGTTCATCCTCCATATGTTGGAATTTTTAATAGTTTTTCTCCTGTAATTGAGATCTAATCTTACTGCGTTGTGGTCAGAAAAGATGCTTGGAATGATTTCTATTTTTTTGAATTTACCAAGGCTAGCTTTATGGCCCAGGATGTGATCTATCCTGGAGAAGGTTCCATGTGCGCTTGAGAAAAAGGTGAAATTCATTGTTTTGGGATGAAATGTCCTATAGATATCAATTAGGTCTAACTGGTCTATTGTATCGTTTAAAGTTTGTGTTTCCTTCTTAATTTTCTGTTTAGTTGATCTATCCATAGGTGTGAGTGGGGTATTAAAGTCTCCCACTATTATTGTGTTATTGTTAATTTCTCCTTTCATACTTGTTAGCATTTGTCTTACATACTGCGGTGCTCCCATGTTGGGTGCATATATATTTATAATTGTTATATCTTCTTCTTGGATTGATCCTTTGATCATTATGTAGTGACCTTCTTTGTCTCTTTCCACAGCCTTTGTTTTAAAGTCTATTTTATCTGATATGAGTATTGCTACTCCTGCTTTCTTTTGGTCCCTATTTGCATGGAAAATCTTTTTCCAGCCCTTCACTTTCAGTCTGTATGTGTCCCCTGTTTTGAGGTGGGTCTCCTGTAGACAACATATGTAGGGGTCTTGTTTTTGTATCCATTCAGCCAGTCTTTGTCTTTTGGTTGGGGCATTCAACCCATTTACGTTTAAGGTAATTACTGATAAGTATGATCCCGTTGCCATTTACTTTATTGTTTGGGGTTCGAATTTATACACCATTTTTGTGTTTCCTGTCTAGAGAATATCCTTTAGTATTTGTTGGAGAGCTGGTTTGGTGGTGCAGAATTCTCTCAGCTTTTGCTTGTCTGAGAAGCTTTTGATTTCTCCTTCATACTTGAATGAAATCCTTGCTGGGTACAATAATCTGGGCTGTAGGTTATTTTCTTTCATCATTTTAAGTATGTATTGCCATTCCCTCCTGGCTTGAAGAGTTTCTATTGAAAGATCAGCTGTTATCCTTATGGGAATTCCCTTGTGTGTTATTTGTTGTTTTTCCCTTGCTGCTTTTAATATTTGTTCTTTGTGTTTGATCTTTGTTAATTTGATTAATATGTGTCTTGGGGTGTTTTGCCTTGGGTTTATCCTGTTTGGGATTCTCTGGGTTTCTTGGACTTGGGTGATTATTTCCTTCCCCAGTTTAGGGAAGTTTTCAACTATTATCTCCTCAAGTATTTTCTCATGGTCTTTCTTTTTGTCTTCTTCTTCTGGAACCCCTATGATCGAATGTTGTAGCGTTTAATATTGTCCTGGAGGTCTCTGAGATTGTCCTCATTTCTTTTAATTCGTTTTTCTTTTATTCTCTCTGATTCATTTATTGCTACCATTCTATCTTCTAATTCACTAATCCTATCTTCTGCCTCTGTTATTCTACTATTTGTTGCCTCCAGAGTGTTTTTAATTTCATTTATTGCATTATTCATTATATATTGACTCTTTTTTATTTCTTCTAGGTCCTTGTTAAACCTTTCTTGCATCTTCTCAATCCTTGTCTCCAAGCTATTTATCTGTGATTCCATTTTAATTTCAAGATTTTGGATCAATTTCACTATCATTATTCTGAATTCTTTATCAGGTAGATTCCCTATCTCTTCCTCTTTTGTTTGGTTTGGTGGGCATTTATCCTGTTCCTTTATCTGCTGGGTATTCCTCTGTCTCTTCATCTTGTTTAAATTGCTGAGTTTGGGGTGTCCTTTCTGTATTCTGGCAGTTTGTGGAGTTCTCTTTATTGTGGCTTTTCCTCGCTGTGTGTGGGTTTGTACAGGTGGCTTGTCAAGGTTTCCTGGTTAGGGAAGCTTGTGTCGGTGTTCTGATGGGTGGAGCTGTATTTCTTCTCTTTGTTCAGTCGCGCTGTGGGGAGGGAGGAAGGGATGCTGCAAACAAATAACACTGGCGTGCGCTCGCAGTGACTCAGCCACACTGGGTCTGCCCCCGCTCACGGCGCATGTAGCCTCCCTGCCCACACTACTCGGGCTCTAGGTTGTTCCACCGGGAACAATCCGAGGCTGGCCCTGGGTTGCATGTACCTCCCAGGTCCAAGCCGCTCAGGTTCAGGCACTCGGGTAGTCCTCAGAGGCGCAGACTCAGTTGGGCCTGAGTTTTGTGCTCTTCCCAGGTCCGAGCAGCTCAAGTGATGAGGTGTTTGGCGAGCGCCAATGCTGCGACTTATCGCCTCCCCGCCACTCGGTTATCTGGGTGTAAAACCGGCGCACCTTCTCAGGCAGATGTTAACCGTCCAGACCCCCAAAAAGTTTTAGTTAGCAAAGAAGCCTGCTTACAGTTTTATAGATAATGTCTCTCTGGGGCTGTGATTGCCCCCTTCCGGCTCTGGCTGCCTGTCACCGGAGGGGGAAGGTCTGCAGCCGGCTATCTCTGATCAATTCTTTGTTCCGTGCTCGGGCCTGGCGGTGTCTTAGGTTGGGGCTGGCTTTTCGAGTGGTAGATATCCCACAGTCTGGTTTGCTAGCCCAAATTATTTCGCTCAGATAGTGCTCAGGGTATTCAGGCCAGATTCTTACTCTAAGCGATGCAGCCCGCGCTGCACCTCCCTGCCCAGCCCCCGCTTGCTAATGGCGCGTGCAGGCGTCTGCGCTGCTTCTCTGCTGGGGGAGTTACCGTAGGACTCACGATCTTCGAGTTTTAATTGTTTATTTATTTTTTCTTCCTGTTATGTTGCCTTCTGTGCTTCCAAAGCTCGGCACAGATTCGGCAGTGAGAAGGTTTCCTGGTGTTTGGAAACTTCTCTTTTTAAGACTCCCTTCCCGGGACGGAACTCCGTCCCTCCCTCTTTTGTCTCTTTTTTTGTCTTTTATATTTTTTCCTACCTCCTTTCGAAGAGTTGGATTGCTTTTCTGGGTGCCTGATGTCCTCTGCTGGCATTCAGAAGTTGTTTTGTGGAATTTACTCGACGTTTAAATGCTCTTTTAATGAATTTGTGGGGGAGAAAGTGTTCTCCCCGTCCTACTCCTCCGCCATCTTGGCTCCTCCTCTGGGGTTAGGTTTCAATATAAGAATTTTGACAGGAAACAAACATTTGGACAATAGTGACCATGGTCAACCTGCCAATGTCATAGGTCTCTGCAAGCCACTCTATTCTGATTGCTGCTTTGACTCTTCTGTCTCTTGTAGTAACCATGTCTATCTCACTTTTGATTATTTGGTGCTGCTACCCTGGGATCCAATTATCTCCCATTGCATGTAGGTTTTCAATTCAGTGGCAGCAGCTCCCACTATAATCTGACCTCCAGAGAAATCCTTTGTGCTCTTCAAAGATTTTAGGGCTCCCTTCACAAATTTATTGCTTGCAGTTGTCATGAAAAATGTGTCCTCTGGACACTTCTGAAATGAATGGGCAGGTCTACCATGATGAGTCCATCCTAAAATTAAAATTTCTCTACGGATTTGTATCTCTTCCTCTGTAGTATTTGAGCTTCCCTGGTGGCTCAGATGGTAAAGAATCCACCTGCAATACAGGAGACCTGGGTTTGATCCCCGAGTTGGGAAGATCCCCTGGAGGAAGAAATGTCAACCCACTCAAGTTTTCTTTCCTGGAGAATCCCCATGGACAGAGGAGCCTGGCAGGCTACAGTCCATGGGGTCACAAAGAGTCAGATACGACTGAGTGACAAAGCACACACTCTGTAATATATGAAAGCTGTTCTGGCATCAAGGTATGATATTGGTTCTTGTTTTAGTCAACTAGTCAAATTGTCAGAGCCCCTTTTATTCCTCTAAGCTGGAATAGCAAATCCAGAATCCAGTAATTTAGCTTGAATCAACTTTATGTTTTATTATTTCATATCCTTATTATTCATCTTTCTCAAAAACATGAAACTTTTTGAATGAAATGACTTGTCTATATCAAATAAGTCCAATTTGTCCAGTGTATTGTTTAAAGCTTGTGTATCCTTATTAATTTTCTGTCCAGATGATCTGTCCCTTGCTGAGAAGTAGGGTGTTAATTCCCTCACTATTATTGTGTTACTGTCAATTTCCCCTTTAACAGCTGTTAGCATTTGCCTTATATATTGAGGTGCTTCTATGTTGGGTGCACATATTTTTATAATTGTTATATCTTCTTCTTGAATTGATCCCTTAATCATTATGTTGTGTCCTTCCTTGTCTTTATTTTAACACTGATTTTATCTGATATGAGTATTACTACTCTCACTTTCTTTTGATTTTCATTTTCATGTAATATCTTTTTCCAGTCCCTCACTTTCAGTCTGTATGTGTCCCTAGGTCTGAGGTGGGTCCCTTGTAGACAGCACATGAGGGGGTCTTTTTTTTTTTTTTTAATCCATTCAGCCAGTCTGTGTCTTTTGGTTGGAGCATTTAGGCCATTTGCATTTAAGGCAATTATTGATATGTATGATCCTATTACCATTTGCTTTATTATTTTGGGTTTGTTTTTATAAGCCTTTTCTTTCTCTTGTGTTTCCTATGTAGAGAAAGTCCTATAGCATTTGTTGTAGAGCTGGTTTGGTGGTGCTAAATTCTCTTAACATTTTCTTATCTGTAAAGATTTTTGGTTTCTCCCTTGAATGTGAATGAGATCCTTGCTGGATAGAGTAATTTTGGTGGTATGTTTTTCTCTTGCATTACTTCAAATATATATTGCTACTCTTTTCTGGCTGCAGAGTTTCTGTTGAAAGAGCAGCAGTTAGTCTTATGGGGTTTCCCTTGTATGTTATTGTTGCTTTTTCCTTGCTATTAAAATATATATATATATATATAAAATTAATTAATTTATTCGACTGTGCCAGGTCTTAATTGCAGCACACAGCATCTTCAATCTTCACTGTGGCATGCAAACTCTTAGTTGTAGCATCTGGGATCTAATTCCCTGACCAGGGATTGAACCCGAGGCCCCTGCTTTGGGAGCAAAGCCTTAGCCACTGGACCACAGGAAATTCCCTCCTTTGCTGCTTTTAGTATTTGTTCTTTGTGTTTAACTTTTGTTAGTTTGATTAATATGTGTCTTGGTGTGTTTCTCTTTGGGTTTATCCTGTATGGACTCTCTGGGTTGCTGGTCTTAGGTGGCTATTTCCTTTCCCATTTTAGGGAAGTTTTATTTATAATCTCTTCAAATACTTTCTTATACCCTTTCCTTTTTTCTTCTTCTGTGATCCCTATGATTCAAATGTTGTTGCACTTAATATTGTCCCAGAGACTGTCTCTGAGACTGTCCTTACTTTTATATTGCTTTTTCTTTATTCTACTTTGTTTCAGTTATTTCTAACATTGTATCTTCCAGCTCACTTATCTGTTCTTCTGCCTCAGTTATTTCTGCTGTTGGTTCACTGTAACTTTTTTTTTTAATCTCAGTTATTGTATTGTTCATTGCTGATTGTCTATTCTTTAATTTTTCCAGGTACTTGTTAAACATTTCTCGCATCTTCTCAATCTATGCCTCCAGTCTATTTATCTGTGCCTCCATTTTATTTTCAAGATTTTGAATCATTTTTGCTATCATTACTCTGAATTCTTTTTCAGATAGACTGCCTATTTCCTCTTCATTTGTTTGGTCTTATGGGTTTTTATCTATGTTTCTTCATCTGAGGCATGTTTCTCTGTCTTTTCATTTTTTTTAACTTGTTGTGTTTACGGTCTCCTTTCTTTGGGCTAGATGGTTATAGTACTCAATTGTGGAGTCTTCCCCCATGAATGGGATTGGACCAGTGTCTTGTGAAGGTTTCCTGGTTGGGGGACTTATTCCTATGTTCTGGAGAATGGAGCTGGATCTTGTCTCTCTGAAGAGCAGTGTCATGTCCAGTAGTGTGTTTTGGGTTGTCAATGGGTTTGGTATGGTTTTGGGTAGCCTGTCTGCTAATGTGCAGGGCTGTGTTCCTATTTTTCTGAGGAAGTGTCATGGGGTGTTCCACATTGGAGCTTGCTGGCATTTGGGCTGGGTCTGGTCTTGATGTTGAGGTGGATGCTTTTGTGATGGCTCTCACTGATTAATTTCCAAGGTGTCAGGAGTTCTCCGGTGGTTCAAAGTCCTGGATTTGGGCCTCCCACTTCAGGAGTTCAGGCCCAGTCCCTTACTATAGCACCAAGACTTCACAGGCCACACATCACAGAATACAAAACCCCAAGATTATTGGTGAAAGCAACACTCAATAGCCCAGAATACCCAAAGAGACTCATACCAAAGTCCTCCAATATTTCTAGGAATGTCTCTGGGCCTGTTGTGGGTAGTGTGGGGTCAGCTTAGTCTCAGATCTGGCCTTGCTCCAGCTTTTACTTGCTCCAAAAGTCCACAGTTGCCCCTAAAGTCCATAGTCTCAGGTTAAATAGTAGGGATTTAATCCACTGCACCTGTGGCTTTAGGTACTAATTCCCCTTCTCTTCTCCAATCACTTAGGCCCTTGTGTTCTGCTTTGGTTTCGGGCCCAGCTCTGCTTGTAGGTGTCCCTCTGGTGTCTGTTCCCCACCCACACAAAGGGGAAAGGCCAAAGCTTATGAAGGCTCTTTTGCTCACTTGGGCTCAGGAGAGAGAAGGGTAAGGCAGCCACACTTGGGATGTACTGGGGAGTGCCTGTGGTGTTAGAGACTTGCTGGATGCTGTTACAGTCTGAGGTGCATCATGCACTCTCCTAGAGGTTGTGGCCCCAGGTAGTGGGTCCCTAGGAAGAGCCAAGCTGCTTAGACTCCTAGCAAGATGCAGGTAGTAATCTGTGCCTACTCATAGGCTCAGATGGTGCCCCAGAGCTGCCACCTCTGGGGTTGGGACTGCAGCAGCAGTGTTTCGTCTGCTGCCTCAGGCACTTTTCCTGGCTTTGGTAGTGGCTAGTGGTTTACATTTCCCTCTCTGGGATCATAAACTGCAGTTGTGTCTAATTCTACCACTGGTGCTCCAACCGGTTTTGCTGGTTTTGGCAGCATTTCCCCCTTTGGGATCGTAAACTGCAGTGGCATTTAATCCTGCTGCTGCGCTCCTACCAGTTTTGCTGGGTTTGCCAGCCATGCGTGGAATTAGAATGTCTCAGTGACTATGATATCTTGCCTCTTTGGGATGCCTAATCTTTTATCTGGACTCCATCATCTCTGTTGTACTAGCCACTTCAGAGTATTCTCATAGCAACCAGCTCCAGTCCTCTCCCTCAGGTCCAACACTTGAGCCTGAGCCTTGGCACCCTGGCCTCCACTGCTGGAGCGAGTGTGCCACTCACTCCTTGGTTAGGATGTGCTTGCTGTTCAGCAATGATCTCTGTGGTAAATTACTTTCATTTTGTCTTCCAAGCACCTTCCATTGTGCTCCCCCGCTGAGGTTCCTAAGCTCCCTTCTGTCCTCACCTATGAGGGAGTTTCTGAGACTGTGGAAACTTTTCCTCTTTCATGACTCCCTCCCCAGGGTGCAGGTCCCCTTGCTGAAATTCTTTGTTTCTTTTTTTATCTTTATCTTTTGCCCTATCTCATCCTAAGGAAATTGGCTAGCCTTTTCGGAAGTCTAGGGTCTTCTGCCAATGTCCCTGTGGTGTTCTGTATGAGTTGTTCCATATCTAGATAAATTTTTCATGTATTTGTGGGGAGGAAGGTTATCTTCCTGTCTTTCCCCTCTATCATCTTGGAAGTTCTTCCACCTGTTTCTGATTTTAGAGGAAAAGCTTTCAGCTTTTCATAGTTGAGTATGATGTAAGCTGTGGTTTGTCATAGACAGACATTATTATGTTGAAGTATGTTTCCTCTATAGTAATTTTGATGAGAGATATATTTTTTTTTTTATCATGAATGGGTGCTGAATTTTGTCAAAAGCTTTTTCTGCATCTAATGAGAAGACCATATGGTTTTTATTCTACAACTTGTTGATGTGGTGTATCATACTGATTGATTTGCAGATACTGAAAAATCTTTGAATCTCTCGGATAAATCTCATTTGTTCATGGTGTATGATCCTCTCAATATGTAGTTGGATTTGGTTTGCTAGTATTTTGTTGAAGATTTTTTTGTCTATGTTCATCAATGATATTGGTCTGTGGTTTTCTTTTAAAAAATAATTTTATTTATTTACATTTTAGACTGTGCTGGGTCTTTGTTGCTGCATGGACTTTTTTCTAGTTGTGGAGAGCAGGGGAGGGGGCTACTCTCTCATTGTGATGCACAGGCTTTTCATTGCAGTGGCTTATCTTGTTGTGGATCATAGGCTCTTGGCACACAGACTTCATTAGTTCCTGTACATGGGCTTAGCAGCTGTGACTCCCAGCCTCTAGAGCACAGGCTCAGTAGTTGTGGCCCATGGGCTTAGTTGCTTCATGGCATGTGGGATCTTCCCAGATCAGGGATCAAACCTGTGTCTCCCCCATTGGTAGGTGGATTCTTTACCACTTAGCCACCAGGGAAACCCTGTATTTTCTTCTTTTTGTGATATATTTTTCTGGTTTTGGTACTAGGGCAATGGTGGCCTTGTAGAATGAGCTTGGGAGTGTTCCTTCATCTGCAATTTTTGGGAAGAATTTCAGAAGTATAGATGCTTACTCTTCTGTAAATGTTTGAAAGAATTTGCCTGTGAAGCTATCTGGTGTTTGACTTCTGTTTGTTGGAAAATTTTAATCAGAATACACATTTTTTCAAGTGTACATGGAACATTCTCCAGGGTGGATAACATCAGTTCAGTTCAGTTCAGTCCAGTCATTCAGTCATGTCCAGTTCTTTGTGACCCCATGAACCGCAGCACACCAGGCCTCCCTGTCCATCACCAACTCCCAGAGTCTATCCAAACCCATGTCCATTGAGTCAGTGATGCCATCCAACCATCTCATCCTCTGTCATCCCCTTCTCCTCCTGTGCTCAATCTTTCTCAGCATCAGGGTCTTTCCCAATGAGTCAGCTCTTTGCATCAGGTGGCCAAAGTATTGGAGTTTCAGCTTCAACATCAGTCCTTCCAATGGTAGGAGACAAAACAAGTCTCAAAAAATTTAAGAGGATAGGAATTATATCAAACGCTCTTTTTCTTCTTCTTCTTTTTTTTAATCACAATGGTGTTAAAGAAGAGATCAATAACAGGAGAAAATGCAAGGAAAGCACAAACACATAGAGAATAAATGATGTGCTACTAAAAACCAATGGCTCAATAAAGAAATCAAAGAAGAAATTAGAAAATACCTCAAGACACATTAAAATGGAAACACAACTTTCCATAGAATATGAGATGCAGCAAAAGCAGTTCTAAGAGGTAAATTTGTGATAATACAGGCCTACCTCAATAAACAAACAAAAATAATCTCAAATAAGTAACCTAATCTGTCATCTAAAAGAATTAGAAAAATAACAATTAAGAAAGCCCAAAGTCAACAGTCAGAAAGAAGGAAATAATAAAGATCATAAAGGATATAAATAAAATATGAGTACCCTCCCTTGGTCAAAAAAATGCAATAGAAAATATCGATAAAACCAATAGCAATGAATCTAGCTCAGTCTTTGAAAAAATAAACAAAATTGACAATTTTCTGGCCAGGCTCATCAGGAAGAAAAGAGAGGGGATAAAAATAAACAAATTAGGAAATGAAAAGAAAGAAATAATAAACAATACCGCAGAGATACAAAAAAAAAAAAAAACAAAACCTAAGATGATACTGTAACAGTTATATGCCAAAACACTGAAGAGTGTACGAGAAATGGACAAGTTTCTAGTGATATACACAGCTTGCTTGTCATGCTGAATTAAAAAGAAATAGACAATGTGAACAGATAAATAGCTAGTAGTGAATTAGAATTTGTTAAAAAAAAAAAAAAAAACTTAATAAAAAGCCCACAGAAAACAAAAGTTCAGGAACAGACAGCTTCACAGGGGAATCCTGTCAAACATATAAAGGAAAGGTAATGCCTATCCTCCTCAAACTATTCCCCAAAACTGAAGAGGATGGAACTCTCCAGACAGAGGACATAGAGGGAAACTATATCAACATATATCCCAGGTGGTGCTAGTGATAAAGAACTTGGCTGCCAATACAGGAGACATAAGAGATGTGGGTTCAATCACTATGTCAGGAAGATCTCCTGGAGGAGAGCATGGCAACCCACTCCAGTATTCTTGCCTGGTGAATTCCATGGACAGAAAAGCCTGTCCTGATGGGCTATGGTCCACAGGGTTGCAAAGAGTCAGACATGACTGAAGTGACTTAACAAGCATGCCTCTTAATGTAATATAGGTCATAGGACAAAACCACACAAACATCATTCTCAGTGATGAAAAACTGAAAGTATTTCCTCTAAGAAATGAACAAGACAAGGATACACACTCTTGCCAGTATTATTCAACATAGTTTTGGAAGTCCTAGCCTTGGGAGTAAGAGAAAAAAATAAAAGAAATTCAACTTGGAAAAGAAATAAAACTGTCACTGCTTTCAGATGACATGATACTACTATACATAGAAACTGTAAAGATGCTCCTAGAAAACTACTAGAGCTCATCAGTGAGTTTGGTAATGTAGGATACAAAATACACAAAAATCTCCCGCATTGCTATACCCTAACAACAAAAGATCAGAAATAGAAATCAGAAAAATCCTACTCATGATCACATTAAAAAGAATAAAATACCAAGAAATAAACCTACCAAAGAGACAAAAATCTGCTCTCAGAAAACTATAAGATACTGATGAAAGAAATAAAAGATGACACAAACAGATAGAGAGATACAGTATGTTCTTGGATTGGAAGAATCAACATTGTAAAAATGATGGTACTACTACCCAAAGAAATCTAGTTTCAGTGCAAGCCTTATCAAATTACCAATAAAAAATTTCACAGAACTAGAACAAAAAATTTTACAATTTATATGGAATCACAAAAGGCCCTGAATAGCCAAAGCAATCTTGAGAAAGAAATGGAGCTGGGGAAATCAGACTCCCTGACTTCAGACTATACAACAAAGTTACAGTAATCAAAACAGTATGGTGCTAGCCCAAAACAGAAACATAGATCAATGGAACAGAAAAGAAAGCCCAGAAATAAACTCCTGCACCTACAGTCACCTAATCGATGAAAAAGGAGGTGAAAATGTACAGTGGAGAAAAGACAGTGTCTTCAATAAGTGGTGCTGGGAAAACTGAGCAGCTACATGTAAAAGAATGAAATAAGAATACTTCCTAACAACACACACAAAAATAAAGTCAAAAAAGATTAAAGACTTAAATGTAAGGTCAAATATTATAAAACTTTTAGAGGCAAACATAGGCAGAACACTCTTTGAAATAAATCACCATAAGAACCTTTCTATACCCACTTCCTAGAGTGAAAAATAAAAGCAAAAGTAACAAATCGGACCTAGTTAAACTCAAAACCTTTTGCACAGCAAAAGAAACCATAAGTAAAACAAAAATGGGAAAATGGGAGAAAATATTTGCAAATGAAGCAACTGGCAAGGAATTAATCTCCAAAATAGGCAATCAGTTCATGTCGTTCAATATAAAATAAAACAACCCAATAAAAAACATTAGCAAATCTAAATAGACAATTTCTCCAAAGAAGACATACAGATGCCCAAGACACACATGAAAAGATGCTTAATATCACTAATTATCAGAGAAATGAAAATCAAAACTAACATGAAGTATCATCTCATAGCCATCATCAAAAATCTACAAACAATAAATGCTAGAGAGGGTGTGCATAAAAGGGAACCATCCTACTCTGTTGGTGGGAATGTAAACTGGTATGAGCCACTATGGAGAACTGTATAGTAATCCCCTTACAAAAGAACCTTCAAGTTGTGACTTTTCAAAGATGCAAATGCCAGGTGTGAGTGAAATTGCAACTTGTCCTCTATCTCCTATGGAGCTCTACCATCTCCACCTCCTCTCCCTCCGTTAGTCAGTAAGTCTTCTTGTCTGTTCACCTGATGCCAACCCCTGTATGCAAGCTCTTGCAATGTAGTACTGTTCTTTTTAAGACACTGTATTATAAGATTAAAAATGTTTATTTTTTGTTTGCCTTTTGTGTATTATTTGTGTGAAAAATATTATAAACCCATTACAGTGCAGTACTATATAGCTGATTGTGTTAGTTGGATACCTAGGCTAACTTTTTTGGACTTATAAATAAATTGGATTTATGAATGCATTCTCAGAATGGAATTCATTCATATGCAGGAGACTTACTGTATGGAGGTCCCTTAAAAAATTGAAAATAGAGCTACTGTATGATTCAGCAATCCCACTCCTGGGCATATATCTGGAGAAAACCATAATTCAAAAAGATACATGAACCCAATATTCATTTCAGTACTATTTACAATAGACAGGACAAGGAAGCAACCGAATATCCATCAACAGAGGAATAGACAAAGAAGATGTGATACATATATACTATGTAATATTACTCAGCCATAAAAAATGAAATAATGTCATTTGCAGCAACATAGATGTACCTACAGATTGTCATTCTTAGTGAAGTAAATCAAAGACAAATATTTACCACTTATATGTGGAATCTAAAAAAAATGATACAAATACACTTATCTATAAAACAAAAATAGAGTTGCAGATATAGAAAATAAACATGTTTACCAGGGTCTATGAGGGGAATGGATAAATTGGGACACTGGGATTGACATATGCACACTGCTATATATAAAACAGATAACTAATAAGGACCTACTACATAGCATAGGAAATTCTACTCAATACTTTGTAATGGCCTATATGAGAAAGGAATCTAAAAAAATGATAATGTGTACATGTATGACAGATTCTCTTTACTGTACACCTGAAACTAATACACCTTTGTAAGTCAACTACATTCCAATAAAAATGTTAAAAAGAATGTGTATTCTGTTGATTTTGGATGGAATGTCCTATAGATTTCTACTAAGTACAACTGGTCTATTGTGGCATTTAATACTTGTGTTTTCTTACTGATTTTCTGTCTAGATGGCTTGTGCATTGATGCCAGTGGGGTGTTAAAGTCCACTAATATTATTGTAGGATTGGAATGAAAACTGACCTTTTCCAGTCTTCTGGCTACTGCTGAATTTTCCAAGTTTTTGGGCATATTGAGTGCAGCACTTTAACAGCAGCATCTTTTACGATTTAAAATAGCTCAGCTGGAATTCTATCACCTCCACTAGCTTTGTTCATAGCAGTGCTTCCTAAGGCCCACTTGACTTCATGCTCCAGGATATCTGACTGTATGTGTATGACCACATCATTGTGCTTATCTGGGTCACTAAGACCTTTTTTGCACAGTTCTTCTGTGTATTCTTACCACCTCTTCTTAATCTCTTCTGTTTCTGTAATGGAAATAAAAACAAAAATAAACAAATGAGACCTAATTAAACTTAAAAGCTTTTACACAGTAAAGAAAACTATAAGTAAGGTGAAAAGACAACCCTCAGAGCGGAAGAAAATAATAGCAAATGAAATAAATGACAAAGGATTAATCTCCAAAACATATAAGCAGTTCATGCAGCTCAATACCAGAAAAACAAACAAACCAATCAAAAATTGCATAGAGGACTTAAAATGACATTTCTTCAAAGAAGACTTACATATGACTTATAAACAAATGAAAAGATGCTCAGCATCACTCATTAGTAGAGAAATGCAAATCAAAACTACAATGAGGTAACATCCCACACCAATTAGAATGCCCATGATCAAAATGTCTAAAAACAATAAATGCTGGAGAGGGTGTGGGGAAAAGGGTATCCTCTTGCACTGTTGCTGGCAATGTAAATTTATACAGCCACTATGGAGAGCAGTATGGAGATTTCTTTAAAAACTATGAATAAGTCTACCATATGACCCAACCATCCCACTACTGGGCATATACCCTGAGGAAACCATAACTGAGTACTCCAATGTTCATCATACCACTATTAACAATAGCTATTACATGGAAGAATCTAGATGTCCATTGACATTTGTGTGGACAAAGAACCTGTGGTACAGAGTGGAATATTACTCAGCTATTTAAAAAAAGGAACATATTTGAATCAGTTCTAATAAGGTGGATGAACCTAGACCCTATTATGCAGAATGATGTAAATCAGAAAGAGAAAGACAACTATTGTATAGTAATGCAAATATATGAAATCTAGAAAGATGGTACTGATAATCCTATTTGTAGAGCAGCAAAGGAGATGCAGACATAAAGCACAGGCTTTTGGACACATGTGGGGAAGGAGAGGGAGGGATGACTTGAGAGAGTAGCATTAAAACATATACATTAGTGTATATAAAATAGATAACCAATTGGAATTTGCTGTATGACACATGGAACCCAAAGCCAGTGCTCTGTGACAACCTAGAGGAATGGGATGGGGAGGGAGACGAGAGGGAGGTTCAAGATGGAGGGGACATATGTATACCTCTGGGTAATTCATGGTGATGTATGGCACTTCAGTTCAGTCGCTCAGTCCTGTCCGACTGTTTGCGACCCCATGAACCACAGCACGCCAGGCCTCCCTGTCCATCACCAACTCCCGGAGTTCACTCAAACCCATGGCCATTGAGTTGGTGATGCCATCCAACCATCTTATCCTCTGTCATCCCATTCTTCTCTGCCCTCAAAATTTCCCAGCATCAGGGTCTTTTCAAAAGGGTCAACTCTTCGCATCAGGTGGCCAAAGTATTGGAGTTTCAGCTTCAACATTAGTCCTACCAATGAACACCCAGGACTGATCTCCTTTAGGATGGACTGGTTGCAGTCCAAGGGACTCTCAAGAGTCTTCTCCAACACCACAGTTCAAAAGCATCAATTCTTCGGTGCTCCACTTTCTTTGTAGTCCAACTCTCACATCCATACATGACCACTGGGAAAACTGTAGCCTTGACTAGATGGAACTTTGTTGACAAAGTAATGTCTCTGCTTTTGAATATGCTGTCTAGGTAGGTCATAACTTTCCTTCCAAGAAGTAAGCATCTTTTAATTTCATGGCTGCAATCACCATCTGTAGTGATTTTGGAGCCCAGAAAAATAAAGTCTGACAGTTTCCACTGTTTCCCCATCTATTTGCCATAAAGTGATGGGATCGGATACCGTGATCTTAGTTTTCTGAATGTTGAGCTTTAAGCCAACATTTTCACTCTCCTCTTTCACTTTCATCAAGAGGCTTTTTAGTTCTTCTTCACTTTCTGCCACAAGGCTGGTGTCATCTGCATATCTGAGGTTTTGATATTTCACCTGGAAATCTTGATTCCAGCTTGGGCTTCATCCAGCCCAGTGTTTCTCTTGATGTACTCTGCAGATAAATTAAATAAGCAGGGTGACAATATACAGACTTGACTTACTCCTTTTCCTATTTGGAACCAGTCTGTTGTTCTGTGTCAAGTTATAACTGTTGCTTCTAACCTCCTGCATACAGGTTTCTCAAGAGACAGGTCAGGTGGTCTTGTATTCCCATCTCCTTCAGAATTTTCCATAGTTTATTGTGATCCACACAGTCAAAGGCTTTGGCATAGTCAATAAAGCAGAAATAGATGTTTTTCTTGAATTCTCTTGCTTTTCGATGATCCAGCGGATGTTGGCAATTTGATCTCTGTTTCCTCTGCCTTTTCTAAAACCAGCTTGAACAACTGGAAGTTCACGGTTCACATATTGCTGAAGCCTGGCTTGGAGAATTTTGAGCATTACTTTGCTAGTGTGTGAGATGAGTGCAATTGTGCAGTAGTTTGAGCATTCTTTGGCATTGCCTTTCTTTAGGATTGGAATGAAAACTGACCTTTTCCAGTCCTGTGGCCACTACTGAGTTTTCCAAATTTGCTGGCATATTGAGTGCAGCACTTTCACAGCATCATCTTTCAGGATTTGGAATAGCTCAACTGGAATTCCATCACCTCCACTAGCTTTGTTTGTAGTGATGCTTTCTAAGATATTTGGCCTTGGAATACAGAATGAAGCAGGGCAAAGACTAATAGAGTTTTGCCAAGAGAACGCACTGGTCATAGCAAACACCCTCTTCCAACAACACAAGAGAAGACTCTACACATGGACATCACCAAATGGTCAACACTGAAATCAGATTGATTATATTCTTTGCAGCCAAAGATAGAGAAGCTCTATACAGTCAGCAAAAACAAGACTGGGAGCTGACTGTGGCTCAGATCATGAACTCCTAATTGCCAAATTCAGATTTAAATTGAAGAAAGTAGGGAAAACCACTAGACCATTCAGGTATGACTTAAATCAAATCCCTTATGATTATACAGAGGAAGTGAGAAATAGATTTAAGTGACTGCATTCATCTCACATGCTAGTAAAGTAATGCTCAAAATTCTCCAAGCTAGGCTTCAGCAATACATGAACCATAAACTTCCAGATGTTCAAGCTGATTTTAGAAAAGGCACAGGAATCAGACATAAAATTGCAAACATCCACTGGATCATCAAAAAAGCAAGAGAGTTCCAGAAAAATATCTATTTCTGCTTTATTGACTATGCCAAAGACTTTGACTGTGTGGATCACAAAAAAATGTGGAAAATTCTTCAAGAGATGGGAATACCAGACCACCTGTCCTGCTTCTTGGGAAACCTATATGCAGGTCAGGAAGCAACAGTTAGAACTGGACATGGAAGAACAGACTGGTTCCAAATTGGAAAAGGAGTACGTCAAGTTTGTATATTGTCACCCTGCTTATTTAACTTCTATGCAGAGTACATCATGAGAAACACTGGACTGGAAGAAGCACAAGCTGGAATCAAGACTGCCAGGTGAAATATCAATAACCTCAGATATGCAGATGACACCACCCTTATGGCAGAAAGTGAAGAGGAACTAAAAAGTCTCTTGATGAAAGTGAAAGAGGAGAGTGAAAACGTTGGCTTAAAGCTCAACATTCAGAAAACTAAAATCATGGCATCTAGTCCCATCACTTCATGGGAAATAGATGGGGAAACAGTGGAAACAGTGTCAGACTATATTTTTGGGGGCTCCAAAATCACTCCAGATGGTGACTGCAGCCATGAAATTAAAAGATGCTTACTCCTTGGAAGGAAAGTTATGAGCAACCTGTAGCATATTCAAAAGCAGAGACATTACTTTGCCAACAAAGGTCCATCTAATCAAGGCTATGGTTTTTCCAGTGGTCGTGTATGGATGTGAGAGTAGGACTGTGAAGAAGGCTGAGTGCCAAAGAATTGATGCTTTTGAACTTGATGTTGGAGAAGACTCTTGAGAGTCCCTTGGACTGCAAAGAGATCCAACCAGTCCATTCTAAAGGAGATCAGTCCTGGGTATTCTTTGGAAGGAGTGATGCTAAAGCTGAAACTCCAGTACTTTGGCCACCTCATGTGAAGAGTTGACTCATTGTAAAAGACCTTTATGCTTGGAGGGATTGAGGGCAGGAGGAGAAGGGAACGACAGAGGATGAGATGGCTGGATGGCATCACCGACTTGATGGACATGAGTTTGGGTCAACTCCAGGAGTTGGTGATGGACAGGCAGGCCTGACATGCTGCGATTCATGGGGTCGCAATGAGTTGGACACGACTGAGTGACTGAACTGAACTGAACTGACCCAAAGCAATCTATAGATCAATGCACTCCCTATCAAGTTACCAACAGTATTTTTCAGAGAACTAGAACAAATAATTTCACAATTTATATGGAAATACAAAAAACCTCTAATAGCCAAAGCAATCTTGAGAAAGAAGAATGGAACTGAAGGAATCAACCTGCTTGACTTCACACTTTACTACAAAGCTACAGTCATCAAAACAGTATGGTAATGGCACAAAAACAGAAGAATAGATCAATGGAACAAAATAGAAAGTCCAAAGATAAAGCCACACACCTATGGATACCTTATCTTTGACAAAGGAAACAAGAATATACAATGGAGAAAAGACAATCTCTTTAACAAGTGGTGCTGGGAAAACTGGTCAACCACTTGTAAAAGAATGAAACTAGAACACTTTCTAACACAATACGCAAAAATAAACTCAAAATGGATTAAAGATCTTTAATCCATCTGGTCTGTAAGACCAGAAACTATAAAACTCCTAGAAGAAAGCATAGGCAAAACACTCTCTGACATAAATCACAGCAGGATCCTCTATGACCCACCTTTCAGAGTAATGGAAATAAAAGCAAAAATAATCAAATGGGACCTAATTAAACTTAAAAGCTTTTGCACAACGAAGGAAACTATAAGCAAGGTGAAAAGACAGCCTTCAGAATGGGAGAAAATAATAGCAAATGAAGCAACTGACAAAGAATTAATCTCCAAAATATACAAGCAGCTCCTGCAGCTCAATTCCAGAAAAATAAATGACCCAATCAAAAAGTGGGCCAAAGAACTAAACAGACATTTCTCCAAAGAAGACATACATATGGCTAACAAACACATGAAAAGATGCTCAACATCACTCATTATCAGAGAAATGCAAATCAAAACCACAATGAGCTATCTTCTCATGCCAGTCAGAATGGCTGTTATCAAGAAGTCTACAAGCAGTAAATGCTGGAGAGAGTGTGGAGAAAATGGAACCCTCTCACACTGTTGGTGGGAATGCACACTAGTACAGCCTCTATGGAGAACAGTGTGGAGATTCCTTAAAATACTGGAAATAGAACTGCCATCAGTTCAGTTCAGTCGCTCAGTCGTGTCCAACTCATTGCGACCCCATGAATTGCAGCACACCAGGCCTCCCTGTCCATCACCAACTCCTGGAGTTCACCCAAACTCATGTCCATCGAGTCAGTGATGCCATCCAGCCATCTCATCCTCTGTCGTCCCCTTCTCCTCCTGCCCCCAATCCCTCCCAGCATCAGAGTCTTTTCCAATGGGTCAACTCTTCACACGAGGTGGCCAAAATACTGGAGTTTCAGTTTTAGCATCAGTCCTTCCAAAGAAACCCCAGGGCTGATTTCCTTCAGAATGGACTGGTTGGATCTCTTTGCAGTCCAAGGGACTCTCAAGAGTCTTCTCCAACACCACAGTTCAAAAGCATCAATTCTTCAGCGCACAGCTTTCTTCACAGTCCAACTCTCAAATCCATACATGACCACTGGAAAAACCATATCCTTGACTAGACAAACTTTTGTTGGCAAAGTAATGTCTCTGCTTTTCAATATGCTATCTAGGTTGGTCATAATTTTTCTTCCAAGGAGTAAGCGTCTTTTAATTTCATGGCTGCAGTCACCATCTGAAGTGATTTTGGACCCCAAAAAATAAAGTCTGACACTGTTTCCACTGTTTCCCCATCTATTTCCCATGAAGTGATGGGACCAGATGCCATGATCTTAGTTTTCTGAGTGTTGAGTTTTAAGCCAACATTTTCACTCTCCTCTTTCACCTTCATCATAGGCTTTTTAGTTCTTCTTCACTTTCTGCCATAAGCGTGGTGTCATCTGCATATCTGAGGTTATTGATATTTCTCCCAGCAATCTTGATTCCAGCTTGTGCTTCTTCCAGTCCAGCGTTTCTCATGATGTACTCTGCATAGAAGTTAAATAAGCAGGATGACAATATACAGCCTTGACTTACTCCTTTTCCTATTTGGAACCAGTCGATTGTTCTATATCCAGTTCTAACTGTTGCTTCCTGACCTGCATATAGGTTTCTCAAGAGGCATGTCAGGTGGTCTGGTATTCCCATCTCTTTCAGAATTTTCCACAGTTTATTGTGATCCACACAGTCAAAGGCTTTGGCATAGTCAATAAAGCAGAAATAGATGTTTTTCTTGAATTCCTTTGCTTTCTCGATGATCCAGTGGATGTTGGCAATTTGATCTCTGTTTCCTCTGCCTTTTCTAAAACCAGCTTGAACAACTGGAAGTTCACGGTTCATGTATTGCTGAAGCCCGGCTTGGAGAGTTTTGAGCATTACTTTACTAGCGTGTGAGATGAGTAAAATTGTGCAGTAGTTTGAGCATTCTTTGGCATTGCCTTTCTTTGGGATTGGAATGAAAACTGACCTTTTCCAGTCCTGTGGTCACTGCTTAGTTTTCCAAATTTGCTGGCATATTGAGTGCAGCACTTTCACAGCATCATCTTTCAGGGTTTGAAATAGCTCAACTGGAATTCCATCACCTCCACTAGCTTTGTTAGTAGTGATGCTTTCTAAGGCCCACTTGACTTCACATTCCAGGATATCTGGCTCTAGGTGAGTGATCACACCATCATGATTATCTGGGTCATGAAGATCTTTTTCGTATAGTTCTTCTGTACCAGTTCTTCTTGCCACCTCTTCTTAATGTCTTCTGCTTCTGTTAGGTCCATACCATTTCTGGTACATGAAGGTACATGAACCAGGACATGGAGCAACCTAAATGTCCATCAACAGAGGGATAGATAAAGATGATGTGGTATATACATCAATGTATGGAGCAATGGAGTTGATCTCAGGTTGCCTTGACCTGCAGCAGCATGAAGCAAGATTTCAGTCCCCAGCCAGAGATTGAAGTCAGGCCATAGCAGTGAGAGTATTGAATACTAACCACTAGACACTAGGTATCAGTGGCCAGTGACAAGGTCCTGGCCTGTGAGCTGTGTAAAAGTGAATTTCTATGTCAGGATAGAAAGTAGTAAACAAAGTGTTTGTTAGGAAAAAAAGTACTTGTGGATAGACACACAAGTGGGCTCAGAAAGTCATGCCCTCATGGTAGCTTGAATCATTATATGGGGCATTTCTTTCAGGTTTCCTTCGGCCTATCATCTTGCTTTGCCTGGTTTTGAGTCCATATCTGGTATATCTCAGGGTCCTTCCATGTGAGCATGCGCATCTCTTAGCCAGGGTGGATTCTAGCAAAGAGGCCTATGGATGGGTTGACATCACCTACTATGGGGTGGTGTCTTCTCCCTCTTTAACCTTCAAGGAGCCTTTCTGCACATGTATAGTGGGGAAGGTCTCTTTGTCGTCGAAAATGAAGAATACGTGGTCTTTTATCTCTTATCTGGGCAGGGCTTAGTTCCTCCTCCTCTTCATCTTGAAGTATCTGCCCAAGGGGACAACTCCAGCTGTTCGTTGTGGGGCCCATTTATCTCTTGCCTCAATATTATTCAGGCATTGAAAAGAATGAAATAATACCATTTGTAGCAACATAGATGGATCTGGAGGTTATCAAACTAAATGAAGTAAGTCAGACAAAGAAAGATAAATATCATATGGTATCATTTACAGGTAGAATCTTTTTTTAAAAAAAGATACAAATAAACTTCTTTACAAACCTGAAACACTCACAGACTTAGACAACACATTTCTGGTTACTGGGTGGAGGTGGGGGAAAGGGTGAGAGGAGGAGGATAGACAGGGAATTTGGGATGGACTTGTATACACTACTATATTTAAAACAGATAACTAACAAGGACCTACTGTATAGCACAGAGAACTCTGCTCAAAATTCTACAATAACCTAAATAGGAAAAGAATTTGAGAAAGAATAGATACTTATATATACATAACTGGGTCACTTTGCTGTACACCTGAAACTAACACATCATTGTTAATCAATCATATTCCAATATAAAATGAACATTTAAAAAAAATCCCACCAATTATAAAGCTCTACTTTGAAAAAAAGCAGGTATCTTCCCCCTCAAGTTTCTGTATGAATCTTCTTTGGTGACCTAAGGCATCAATTCAAGCACAGAATAACCCTGGCCAATAAATTGGAGTTGACCTAAATGTCTTCCAGCTGAGGCAGTGTCATAACCACCAGGGGACAAACAGGAACAGTACAATCCCCAAGGACACAGTTCAATCATTAGTGCACCCCAAGCAGGACACAAAATACTGCCACAGTCCCCAGCTGTGGGATTTCTAGTTCAGATGGAAATTTTTAGTGTGAGTCCTTGATTTTAGAGGGGCTGCGAGGAGGCAGTCAGTTCCAGTTTAGCATGTGTGTTTTGAATTAACAGTGAGAAGTTGAGGCCACCCACACTGTCCTGTTGCCAATACCACTGTGAGTGATCAAATTTCAGCAGGTCAGTGTGAATTCAGAACTTTCTCAGCAGCTGGGGACTGAAATCTTGCTTCAAGCTGCTGCAGGTCAAGGCAACCTGAGATCAACTCCATTGCTCCATACAATGATGTATATACCACATCATCTTTATCTATTCCTCTGTCGATGGACAATGCAACCCTTCCTGGAAGGGTTTTGAAAAACAAAGATCGTTAATTCACCACTCCCTGTCCCCCATCCCTATATGCCTTCCAGATACTACTGGGGTTTTATTTTTTCCACTCTTGTTGCAAAATCAGTGTGTCCTTTTTAATCATTGTAACATTACATTTTTTAAATCATTACCTATTCTAATCCAGACATTTCATCAGGAAGAGTTGTATGCAAGAGGAATAAAAATATTTTCATAGTAAACCATTTTTATACAGCTTTAGCTAGAAAGACATGTTCAGGAATCAGTCAGGAGAAAATTTTGAATTTTGAAAAATTGAAAAATGGGTTTTCACAACCTTCCCCGACCTGATGAAGTATCCAGTGAGCATCTAGAAAAAATTAATCCATTGTGCGGGTAACTGCGCTAATGATCAACTTGCTTTACTAAAGTATGTGTACCAGGAGAAGGACAAGGAAAGTTGGGTCAGTTTATCCGTCTGTTGTTGCAAACTGCCACCAATCCAGTAAGGCGAATATAATCAACAACAGTGAGCCACCTCTAAGAGGGGGTCAAGAGTCCACTCGGCCAGGACTGGGCAGAGACTTCACATTCCTCCCTAGACTTGTAGTTTGAGGTAGAAATCATAGGTTAGGAATGCAATTACTTTTTGTGTCAGTAATATAGCCTGATTTCAAATGGTCCCATTAGAAAATAAGCTCTTTCATGTGGACATTTGTGTGTGATCCAGGCAGTCCAGCCAACATCCATGATGTTTTCAGACTCTGTGGCCCCATGCAGGCATGCCCTGAATCTACAGTGATACAATAGTCTGAGTTTTTTCTGCTTTTAATCCTGCAGAATTTGTGCTGAGGTTGAAGTAGCCCACAGCAGGTAGTATCAATATCAGGTTTCAGTTTAGACTCAGGTTCAGGCAATCAGAATCAGAGGAACAGGATTCTGAGGGGAAAAAAAAAAAAAAAACTAGCAGCTTTTGTTCTGCTAGAGCAGAGTAGGAGAACAAAAGCCCTGCACAGCCAGCAACTCTTAAATCCAAGTGACAAGCCAGGCTTTCCTAAATTCTATTAATCTTGTTATCCTTAGAGTTCAAGTTGACCCAATTAAAAATATGCACAGAAGCCAGGAAATTATCAGTCTCTACAAGATGTCTGATTTTATAAGAGTTTATATAATAATTAAAATTGCTTCTTAAAATTCTAAAAGTATATGCCTAAGTCAGATTAGCTTATTTATCTTACTTGGTCCTAGTCTCATCACAACAAAAATTTGGAGCAATGTACCAAAGGGCTTTCCTGGTGGTAAAAAACCTGCCTGCCAGTGTGGGAGATATAAGAGACATGGATTTGATCCTTGGGTAAGGAAATTCTCCTGGAGAAAGAAATGGCAACCCACTCCAATATTCTTGCCTAGAGAATTCCATGGACAGAGGAGCCTGGTGGGTTACAGTCCTTAGGGTTACAAAGAGTTGGACATGACTGAACCACTAACAATTTCACTTTCACTTTCCCTAAAGGGTATAAGCCAGTCCCCTCCCATCAGGATGCTTCCACAAGGCTCTTATACTTATTCACCAGAGGGCAGACAGAATGAAAACCACAATCACAGAAAGTTAACCAAACAAATCACAAGGATCACAGCCTTGTCTAACTCAGTGAAACTATAAGTCATGCGGTGTAGGGCCACCCAAGACAGACTGGTTATTGGGGAGAGTTCTGACAAAACGTAGTCCGCTGGAGAAGGGAATGGGAAAGCACTTCAGTATGCTTCCTTGAGAACCCCATGAACAGTATGAAAAGGCAAAAAGATAGGACACTGAAAGATGAACTCCCAGGTCGGTAGGTGCCCAATATGCTACTGGAGAACAGTGGAGAAATAACTACAGAAAGAATGAAGAGACGGAGCCAAAGCGAAAACAACACCCAGTTGTGGATGTGACTGGTGATAGAAGTAAAGTCTGATGCTGTAAAAAACAATATTGCATAGGAACCTGGAATGTTAAGTCCAAGAATCAAGGTAAATTGGAAATGGACAAACAGGAGATGGCAAGCGTGAACATCGACATTTTAGGAATCAGTGAATTAAAATGGACCGGAATGGGCAAATTTAATTCAGATGACCATTATATCTACTACTGTGGGCAAGAATCTCTTAAAAGAAATGGATTAGCCCTCATAGTACTCCTGCCTGGAAAATCCCATGGACGGAGGAGCCTGGTGGGCTGCAGTCCATGGGGTCACTACGAGTTGGATACGACTGAGTGACTTCGCTTTCACTTTTCACTTTCATGCACTAGAGAAGGAAATGGCGACCCACCCAGTGTTCTTACCTGGAGAATCCCAGGGACGGGGGAGCCTGGTGGGCTGCCATCTATGGGGTCGCACAGAGTCGGACACGACTGAAGTGACTTAGCAGCAGCAGCAGCCCTCATAGTCAATCAAAGAGTCTGAAATGCAGTATTTGGGTGCAATCTCAAAAATGACAGATTAAAATCTGTTAGTTTCCAAAGCAAACCTTTCAATATCACAGTAATCCAAGTTTATGCCTCAAACACTAATGCCAAAGAAGCTGAAGATGAATGGTTCTATGATGACCTACAAGACCTCCTAGAACTAACACCAGAAAAGGTTTCCTTTTCATCATAGGGGACTGGAATGCAAAAGGAGGAAGTCAAGAGGCCTGGAATTACAGGCAAGTTTGGCCTTGGAACACAAAATGAAGCAGGGCAAAGGCTAACAGAGTTCTGACAAGAGAACGCACTGGTCATAGCAAACATCCTCTTCCAACAACACAAGAAACTACTCTACACATGGACATCACCAGATGGTCAATACTGAAATCAGACTGATTGTATTCTTTGCAGTCAAATATGGATAAGTGCTATACAATCAGCAAAAACAAGACCAGGAGCTGCCTATGGCTCAGATCATGAACTCTTTATTGCCAAATTCAGACTTAAATTGAAGAAAATAGGGAAAACCAATAGACCATTCAGGTATGACCAAAATCACATCCCTTATGATTATACAGTGGAAGTGACAGATTCAAGGGATTAGATCTCATAGAGTGCCTAAAGAACTATGGACAGAAGATCGTGACATTGTACAGGAGGCAGCAACCATCCCCAAGAAAAAGAAATCCAAAAAGGCAAAATGGTTGTCTGAGGAGGCCTTACAAACAGCTGAGAAAAGAAAAGAAGCCAAAGGCAAAGGAGAAAATGAAAGATATACCCATTTGAACGCAGAGTTCCAAAGAATAGCAAGGAGAGAAAAGAAAGCCTTCCTCAGTGATCAATGCAAAGAAATGGAGGAAAATAATAGAATGGGAAAGACTAGGGACCTCTTCAAGAAAATGAGAGATGCCAAGGGAATATTTCATGCAAAGATGGGCACAATAAATGACAGAAATGGTATGGACCTAACAGAAGCAGAAGAGAAGAGGTGGCAAGAATACACAGAAGAACTATACAAAAAAGATCTTAATGACCCAGATAACCACAATAGTGTGATCACTCACCTAGAGTCAGACATCCTGGAATGCAAAGTCAAGTAGGCTTTAGGGAGCATCACTATGAACAGAGCTAGTGGAAGTGATGTAATTCCAGTTGATCTATTTCTAATGCTAAAAGATGATGCTGTGAAAGTGCTGTAGTCATTATGCCAGCAAATTTTGAAAACTCAGGACTGAATGAATTGGCGAGTATGGTTATAATATGGAGGTTTTGTCTGAAATATTACTGGTCTTTATGTTTTTCAGATATAAAGAAACCTTTACACTACACATCTGTAAGTAGAGTTGAAACATTTATGTTTTCTATCAGATTCCTCCAGAATTTGGAAACTCTTATTGGAAATTATTTGAAACTAAGACTCACTTCCCAGATAGCTCCTTGTAAAGTTTAGTTATTAAAAGGACATCTAAGTTTGTTTCTGAAGCTTAGCATAGCAATCTGTCTTTTGATGAAGATCAGATTTGCCATGACCTGCAACCTGGAGGTTAAGCCTAATGTAAAAGTCTTCAGATAAAGGACTCTTTACAGTCATGTTGGAAGGGGTTATATTTGCTAACAAATTGTTGTACTGCAAAACTTAAAAGAGTACGCTCTTGGTTTTGTATATCTCACCATATCAGACCTCCTTTCCTGAATGAACTGTAACTCTTGTTTCTAAGGCCCAACTTTAACTAAGACCAGCACTACCAGAATAGGGCAAGAAAATGACATCTAAAGTAGACAGCTGACCCAAGATAATGTACCAGAACTGTATACTGATTACTTTGACAGCTGTTCATACTTTCGCTTATCAACCAAACATTTTTTGGGCTCAATCATTTGCAAGTTTCAGAAATCAACCCAACTGTTGGGTTTCTGGTCAATTACCTATGTTCAGAACTCTCAGGTTGCCTTGGTGGATTTCTCGTTTCCAAGGCTCTAATTAGATGGTCCTTAGAAATTTTATTTTAAAAGAAATAAACTCTAGCACCATGCAAGCTAAACCACCGATGTCACTAACTGAGGCCCTCTTATCTGGTCAATTAATGATGACTATTCCAATCCTGGCCATAAACACTCCTTTTCACTAGATGTTAAATATTGGGTAGACCCTAATAGGGCCCAATGGATTTATGGAACAGATTTATGATCTTGATTTTCCCAGTGTGGTTAAGATGCACAATTGATTTCCCTAGGGCCCAAGATCACTTATGGGTAACCCTGGAAATAGCCCCTACCAACCTACCCTTAAGGCAGGCTTGTTGAGCTTAATCAGTTTTCCAATGATACAATCATTTGCTCTCAATATGTGTTCCTTCTTTTTAGACAAAACTAAAAGCTATGACAAACCCAGACAGTGTGTTGAAAAGCAGAGACATTACTCTGCCAACAAAGGTTCATATAGTCAAGGCTATGGTCTTCCTAGTGGTCATGTATGGTTGTGAGACCTGGACTGTAAAGAAGGCAGAGCACCAAAGAATTGTTGCCTTCAAACTGTGGTGCCAACTGGGCAAAAATAATGTGTTCCTTCACTTGGAAAAATATTATCACTCACATACAGGCTTTAACAAAATTCACTCAAAAAGTTTTGAACAATAGTGATCAAGTCATTAGCTTGCTCAATTTAGAAGTCACCAAGATAAGAAAAGCAGTCCTACAGGATCACATGTCCCTCAATATTTTAACTGCTTCCTAAGGGGAAAAGTGTGCTCCAATTCATATTGAATGCTGTGTCTCCAAATGTGACTCATGACACATAAAGAGTAAAATTTCTGCTCTGAACAACCTTTTTCCCGGTTTAGGGAAATTTTTGGAAAATGGTTTGCATAAATATCAATAATACATCATCTAATGTACAGCCCCATGTCTCAGAAAACTTATATAACTGTGTTTTGACTTCTCCCCTCTGGTTTCTAGTACCCTCTAGTCTATATTCCATCTCTATAACTTTCTCATTGTAGATATTTCATATAAGTGGAATCATGCAATATGTGACTATATCCAGCCTAGCAAGTGTTTCCAGGTACATCAGTGCTGTAGCATATATCAGAACTTCATTGCTTTTTAAAGGTGAAAATATTCTATTATATTTTATATACCACACTTTCTTTGTCCATTCTTCTGTTGATGGGCATTTGGGTTGCTTCTATTCTTTCACCTGTTGTAACTTATGGTTTTTCCAGTGGTCATGTATGGATATGAGAGTTGGACTGTGAAGAAAGCTGAGCACCGAAGAATTGATGCTTTTGAACTGTGGTGTTGGAGAAGACTCTTGAGAGTCCCTTGGACTGCAAGGAGATCCAATCAGTCCATTCTGAAGGCGATCAGCCCTGGGGTTTCTTTAGAGGGAATGATGCTGAAGCTGAAACTCCAGTACTTTGGCCACCTCATGCGAAGAGTTGAGCCACTGGAAAGGACTCTGATGCTGGGAGGGATTGGGGGCAGGAGGAGAAGGGGACGACAGAGGATGAGATGGCTGGATGGCATCACCGACTCGATGGACGTGAGTTTGAGTGAACTCCGAGAGTTGGTGATGGACAGGGAGGCCTGGCATACTGCGGTTCATGGGGTTGCAAAGAGTCGGACATGACTGAGCAACTGAACTGAACTTATGCTGCTATGAAACATGTGTAAAAGTATCTCACTCACTGCTCTCAGTTCTTCTGGGTCTATAACTAAGTGGAATTTCTGGATCCCCAGCACTCTTCTCACATGCAATGATTCACTAGACCTACTCACAGGTTATAAAAGTTATTATACTATTGGTTACCTTTTGTTACAATAAAGGATACAGAGGAAAATCAGCAAAGGAAAAAGGCACATGGGGGTGGTAGGAGTCTAAAGGAATTCAGGCACAGCTTCCAAGAGTTCTCTTGAAGTGAAGTTGCAGGAGGATTAATTCCTCCTCCAAAGATATGTAACAACATGTGCCAGCAAGGGTGGCTCATTAGAAAATTTCAGTGTCTGCTATGAAATGAATGTTTACATCTTCCCAGAAATTCTATGTTGAAATCCTAGTCCTCAGTATAATGGTATTTGGAGATGGAGCCACTGGGAGTAATTAGGTCTTGAGGGTGGAGCCCTCATGATGGGATTAGTATCCTCATAAAAGAGATGTTGAGAGAACTTGCTTTCTCTCTCTTCTCTATACCATGTGAGGATACAATGAGAAAACAGCCATCTGCAAACCAAAAGGAGAAGCACATCAGACACAGGATCTTCTGGCACCTTAATCTTAGATTTTCCAACCTGTAGAACTGTAAGAAATGAATGTTTGCTTTTTAAGTCACCCAGACTAAACTTGTTATAGTAGCCTAAACCAACCAGAGTCCACGGTTTTTATTGAGGGTTGGTCACTTAGGTACCCTCTGCCTATCATGTACCAGACTCTTAGAAGGAAAGCACTTGTTGAATGGAAACCATTGTTTTCACAAATAATTTAGGCACCCATATCAATTTGGGAAATGATGGGAAGCCTCAAAATCTTTCCACAAATGCCAGCAAAGGGGTAGTTTGGCAAGAAAGGCTTTCTATATATGACCATCTCAGGCTTGCTGTATTAATTCTTTTTTATGCTGTCATCATCCTAACATTCAATGGATACCTAGAGTAGACCTAAATAGCCTTCGATGGAGTAGATACAGGAGAAGTTTGATGAGAAAAATCCTTGCTAAGTCACCTCAGTCGTGTCCGACTCTGTGCGACCCCATAGATGGCAGCCCACCAGGCTTCCCTGTCCATGGGATTCTCCAGGCAAGAACACTGGAGTGGGTTGCATTTCCTTCTCCAATGCATGAAAGTGAAAAGTAAAAGTGAAGTCGCTTAGTCATACCCGACTTTTAGCAACCCCATGGACTGCAGCCTACCAGGCTCCTCTGTCCATGGGATTTTCCAGGCAAGAGTACTGGAGTGGGTTGCCATTGCCTTCTCTGAGAAAAATGCTTGCACATTGCCAAAAAGTAGGGAAAATAAGCATAAAAAATTGTTTAAACAGCCATTTGTCTTTCAACAGTATGAAAAGGCAAAAAAAAAAAAAATGACACTGAGATGTAGGTGCCCAATATGCTACTGGAGAACAGTGGAGAAATAACTACAGAAAGAATGAAGAGATGAGGCCAAAGAGAAAACACACCCAGTTGTGGATGTGACTGGTGATGGAAATAAAATCTGATGCTGTAAAAAGCAATATTGCATAGGAACCTGGAATGTTAGGTCCAAGAATGAAGGTAAATTGGAAGTACACAAACAGGAGATGGCAAGAGTGAACATCCATTCTGGTTTCCTCAGTGTGTATGCCCAGCAGTGGGATTGCTGGGTCATAAGGCAGTTCTATTTCCAGTTTTTTAAGGAATCTCCACACTGTTCTCCATAGTGGCTGTACTAGTTTGCATTCCCACCAACAGTGTAAGAGGGTTCCCTTTTCTCCACACCCTCTCCAGCACGTATTATTTGTAGACTTTTGGATCGCAGCCATTCTGACTGGTGTGAAATGGTACCTCATAGTGGTTTTGGTTTGCATTTCTCTGATAATGAGTGATGTTGAGCATCTTTTCATGTGTTTGTTAGCCATCTGTATGTCTTCTTTGGAGAAATGTCTATCTAGTTCTTTGGCCCATTTTTTGATTGGGTCATTTATTTTTCTGGAGTTGAGCTGTAGGAGTTGCTTGTATATTTTTGAGATGAGTTGTTTGTCAGTTGCTTCATTTGCTATTATTTTCTCCCATTCTGAAGGCTGTCTTTTCACCTTGCTAATAGTTTCCTTTGATGTGCAGAAGCTTTTAAGGTTAATTAGGTCCCATTTGTTTATTTTTGCTTTTATTTCCAATATTCTGGGAGGTGGGTCATAGAGGATCCTGCTGTGATGTATGTCAGAGAGTGTTTTGCCTATGTTCTCCTCTAGGAGTTTTATAGTTTCTGGTCTTACGTTTAGATCTTTAATCCATTTTGAGTTTATTTTTGTGTATGGTGTTAGAAAGTGGTCTAGTTTCATTCTTTTACACGTGGTTGACCAGATTTCCCAGCACCACTTGTTAAAGAGATTGTCTTTAATCCATTGTATATTCTTGCTTCCTTTGTCAAAGATAAGGTGTCCATATGTGCGTGGGTTTATCTCTGGGCTTTCTATTTTATTCCATTGATCTATATATCTGTCTTTGTGCCAGTACCATACTGTCTTGATAACTGTGGCTTTGTAGTAGAGCCTGAAGTCAGGTAGGTTGATTCCTCCAGTTCCATTCTTCTTTCTCATGATCGCTTTGGCTATTCGAGGTTTTTTGTTTTTCCATACAAATTGTGAAATTATTTGTTCCAGCTCTGTGAAGAATACTGTTGGTAGCTTGATAGGGATTGCGTTGAATCTATAAATTGCTTTGGGTAGTATACTCATTTTCACTATATTGATTCTTCCAATCCATGAACATGGTATATTTCTCCATCTATTAGTGTCCTCTTTGATTTCTTTCACCAGTGTTTTATACTTTTTTATATATAGGTCTTTAGTTTCTTTAGGTTGATATATTCCTAAGTATTTTATTCTTTCCGTTGCAATGGTGAATGGAATTGTTTCCTTAATTTCTCTCTCTGTTTTCTCATTATTAGTGTATAGGAATGCAAGGGATTTCTGTGTGTTGATTTTATATCCTGAAACTGGAGCCTATTATACAGAGTGAAGTAAGCCAGAAGGAAAAACAGAAATACAGTATACTAACGCATATATATGGAATTTAGAAAGATGGTAACAATAACCTGGTGTACGAGACAGCAAAAGAGACACTGATGTATAGAACAGTTTATGGACTCTGTGGGAGAGGGAGAGGGTGGGAAGATTTGGGAGAGTGACACTGAAACATGTAGAATATCATGTAAGAAACGAGTTGCCAGTCCAGGTTCGATGCGCGATACTGGATGCTTGGGGCTGGTGCACTGGGACGACCCAGAGGGATGGTGTGGGGAGGGAGGAGGGAGGAGGGTTCAGGATGGGGAACACATGTATGCCTGTGGCGGATTCATTTTGATATTTGGCAAAACTAATACAATTATGTAAAGTTTAAAAATAAAATAAAATTAAAAAAAAAAAAAAAGAGTGAACATCCACACTTTATGAATCAGTGAATTAAAATGGACTGGAACAGGTGAATTTAATTCAGATGACCATTATATCTACTACTGTGGGCAAGAATCCCTTAGAAGAAATGGATTAGCCCTCATAGTCAATCAAAGAGTCTGAAATTCACCAGTTGGGTGCAATCTCAAAAACGACAGATTAATATCTGTTAGTTTCCAAGACAAACCATTCAATATCACAGTAATCCAAGTTTATGCCCCAAACACTAATGCCAAAGAAGCTGAAGTTGAATGGTTCTATGGTGACCTACAAAACCTTCTAGAACTAACACCAAAAAAGATGTCCTTTTCATCATAGGGGACTAGAATGCAAAAGGAGGAATTCAAGAGACACTTGGAATAACAGGCAAGTTTGGCCTTCGAACACAAAATGAAGCAAACAAAGGCTAACAGGGTTCTGACAAGAGAACACACTGGTCATAGCAAACACTCTCTTCCAACAACACAAGAAACGACTCTGCACATGAACAACACTAGATGGTCAATACCCGAAATCAGATTGACTGTATTCTTTGCAGCCAAATATGGATAAGTGCTATACAGTTAGCAAAAACAAGACTGGGAGCTGACTGTGGCTCAGATCATGAACTCCTTATTGCCAAATTCAGACTGAAATTGAAGAAAATAGGGAAAACCACTAGAACATTCAGGTATGCCTAAATCAAATCCCTTATGATTATACAGTGGAAGTGAGAAATAGATTCAAGGGATTAGATCTGATAGACAGAGTGCTTGATGAACTACGGACAGAGGTTTGTGACATTGTATGGGAGGCAGTAATCAAGATCATCCCTAAGAAAAAGAAATGTAAAAGGCAAAATGATTGTCTGAGGAGGCGTTGCAAACACCTGAGAAAAGAAAAGAAGCCAAAAGCAAAGGAGAAAAGGAAAGATATACCCATTTGAATGCAGAGTTCCATAGAATAGCAAGGAGAGATAAGAAAGCCTTCCTCAGTGATCAATGCAAAGAAACAGAGGAAAACAATAGAATGGGAAAGACTAGAGATCTCTTCAAGAAAATGAGATGCCAAGGGAACATTTCATGCAAAGATGGGCACAATAAATGACAGAAATGGTATGGACCTAACAGAAGCAGAAGATACTAAGAGGTGGCAAGAATACACAAAAGAACTATACAAAAAGATCTTAATGACCCAGATAACCACAACAGTGTGATCACTCACCTAGAGTCAGACATCCTGGAATGCAAAGTCAAGTAGGTCTTAGGAAGCATCACTATGAGCAGAGCTAGTAGAAGTGATGTAATTCCAGTTGAGCTATTTCAAATGCTAAAAGATGATGCTGTGAAAGTGCTGTAGTCATTATGCCAACAAATTTTGAAAACTCAGCAGTGGCCACAAGACTGGAAAAGGTCAGTTTTCATGCCAATCCCAAAGAAAGGCAATGCCAAAGAATGTTCAAACTACCACACAGTTGTACATATTTCACATGCTAGCAAAATAATGCTCAAAATTCTCCAAGCTAGGCTTCAATAGTACATGAACTGAGAACTTCCAGATGGTCAAGCTGGATTTAGAAAAGGGACAGGAACCAGAGATCAAATTGCCATCATCGCTTGGATCATAGAAACAGCAAGAGAATTCCAGATAAACATCTACTTCTGTTTCATTGACTACGCCAAAGCCTTTGAATGTCTGGATCACAACAAACTGGAAAATTCTTAAACAGACAGGAATTCCAGACCACCTTACCTGCCTCCTGAGAAATCTGTATGCAAGTCCAGAAGAAACAGTTAGAACTGGACATCAAACAATGGACTGGTTCCAAATTGGGAAAGGAAAACGTCAAGGCTCTATATTGTCACCCTGCTTATTTAACTTACATGCAGAGTACATCACAAGGAATGCCAGACTGGATGAAGCACAAGCTAGAATCAAGATTGCTGAGAGAAATATCAATAACCTCAGATAGGCAGAAGACACCATTCTTATGGCAGAAAGTGAAGAGGAACTAAAGAGTCTCTTGATGAAAGTGAAAGAGGCACGTGAAAAAGCTTAAAACTCAACATTCAAAAATCAAAGATCATGGCATTCAGTCCCATCATTTTATGGCAAATAGATTTGGAAACAATGGAAACAGTGAGACTTATCTTCCCTGATCTCAGTTGGTAAAGAATCTGCCTGCAATGTAGGAGACCCTGGTCTGATTCCTGTGTTGAGATGATCTGCTGGAAAAGGAATAGGCTATCCACTCCAGTTATCTTGGGCTTTCCTTGTAGCTCACCTGGTAAAGAATCTGTGTGCAATGTGGGAGACCTGGGTTTGATCCCTGGGTTGGGAAGATCCCCTGAAAAAGGGAAAGGCTATCCACTCCAGTATTCTGGCCTGGAGTATTACATGGACTGTACAGCCCATGGAGTTGCAAAGAGTTGGACACAGCTGAGAAACTTTCACTTTATTTTCTTGGGGTCCAATATTACTGTAGATGGTGACTTCAGCCATGAAATTAAAAGATGCTTCCTCCTTGAAAGAAAAGCTGTGACAAACCTAGACAGCATATTGAAAAGCAGAGACATTACTTTGTCGACAAAGTTCCATCTAGTCAAGGCTATGGTTTTTCCAGTAGTTATTTATGGATATGAGAGTTGAACCATAAAGAAAGCTGAGTGCCGAAGAATTGATGCTTTTGAACTGTGGTGTTGGAGAAGACTCTTGAGAGTCCCTTGGACTGCAAGGAAATCAAACCAGTTAATCCTAAAGGAAATCAGTCTTGAATATTAATTGGAAGGACTGATGATGAAGCTGAAACTCTAATACTTTGACCAACTGATGAGAAGAACTGACTCATTGGAAAAGACGCTGATGCTGGGAAAGATTGAAGGCGAGAGGAGAAGGGGATGACAGAGGATGAGATGGTTGGATGGCATCACCAACTCAATGGACATGAGTTTGAGCAATCTCTGGGAGTTGGTGATGGACAGGGAAGCCTGGTGTGTTGCAACCAAGGGGTTGCAAAGAGTTGGACATGACTGAGCGAATGAACTGAACTGTCTGCTATAAAGACTTGCACATGTTTGGACATAATTTATCGCAATTTTTATAATCCTTATATAGAATATATATATATACAATTAAATGAATTTTCAGTTGTCTGTATGTCAAAAGCCTTCTTCTATAAGGAAAAAGCTCAATATAAAGAGAGAGACTTTATTCTTTAGAGCAGTTTCAGTTCTGTTCAGTTTAATTCAGTTCAGTCACTCAGTCGTGTCTGACTTTTTGTAACCCTATGAATCGCAGCACGCCAGGCCTCCCTGTCCATCACCAACTCCCGGAGTTTACCCAAACTCATGTCCATCGAGTGGGTGATGCCATCCAGCCATCTCATCCTCTGTTGTCCCTTTCTCCTCCTGCCCCCAATCCCTCTAGCATCAGGGTTTTTTCCAATGAGTCAACTCTTTGCATGAGGTGGCCAAAGTATTGGAGTTTCAGCTTTAGCATCAGTCCTTCCAATGAACACCCAGGACTGATCTCCTTTAGAATGGACTGGTTGGATCTCCTTACAGTCCAAGGGACTCTCAAGAGTCTTCTCCAACATCACAGTTCAAAAGCATCAATTCTTCGGTGTTCATCTTTCTTTACAGTCCAACTCTCACATCCATACATGACCACTGGAAAAACCATGGCCTTGACTAGACAGACCTTTGTTGACAAAGTACTGTCTCTGCTTTTGAATATGCTATCTAGGTTGGTCATAACTTTCCTTCCAAGGAGTAAGCGTCTTTTAATTTCATGGCTGCAATCACCAACTGTAGTGAATTTGGGGCCCCCCAAAATAAAGTCTGACACTGTTTCCACTGTTTCCCCATCTATTTCCCATGAAGTGATGGGACCAGATGCCATGATCTTAGTTTTCTGAATGTTGAGCTTTAAGCCAACGTTTTCACTCTCCTCTTTCACTTTCATCAAGAGGCTTTTTAGTTCCTCTTCACTTTCTGCCATAAGGGTGGTGTCATCTGCATATCTGAAGTTACTGATATTTTTCCCAGCCATCTTGATTCCAGCTTGTACTTCTTCCAGCCCAGTGTTTCTCATGATGTACTCTGCATAGAAGTTAAATAAGCAGGGTGACAATATACAGACTTGATGTACTCCTTTTCCTATTTGGAACCAGTCTGTTGTTCCATGTCCAGTTCTAACTGTTGCTTCCTGACCTGCATACAGGTTTCTCAAGAGGCAGGTCAGGTGGTCTGGTATTCCCATCTCTTTCAGAATTTTCCACAGTTGATTGTGATCCACACAGTCAAAGGCTTTGGCATAGTCAGTAAAGCAGAAATAGATGTTTTTCTGGAACAGTTTAAGGTTGACCAAAAAATTGAACAGAAGTTATAGGGAGTGCCCATATATTCTCTACCTCCATACATGACTAACCTTCCCCGTTACCAACATCAAGCACCAGAGTATACATTTGTTACAACTCATGGACCTATCGGAGAAGGCAATGGCACCCCACTCCAGTACTCTTGCCTGGAAAATCCCATGGACGGAGGAGCCTGGTAGGCTGCAGTCCATGGGGTCGCAAAGAGTCGTACACGACTGTGCGACAGTGTTCTTGCCTGGAGAATCCCAGGGACGGGGGAGCCTGGTGGGCTGCCGTCTTTGGGGTCTCACAGAGTCGGACACGACTGAAGTGACTTAGCAGCATGGACCTATACTGACACATTATTATCACCCAAAGTCCAAAGCTTACATCAGAGTTCACTCTTGGTGTTACATATTCTATGGTGTTGAAAAATGCATAGCAACATATATCTACTATTGTAGTATCAAAAAGTATCAAAAAGTCCTAAAATCTTCTGTGCTCTGCCTATTCATCCCTCAGTTTCCTCTACACACTGGAAACTACTGATCCTTTCATTGTCTCCAAAGTCTTGCCTTTTCCTGAATGTTATATAGTTGGAATCATACACTTATGTAGCCCTTTCAAGAAGATTTTTCTTTCACATAGCTGTATGCATTCAAGGTTCCTCCATGTCTTTACATGACTTGATAGCTCATTTCTTTTTTAGCATTGAATAACAAATCTTCCAAGCTTCCCAGGTGACTCAGTGGTAAAGAATCCACCTGCCAATGCAGGATATGCAGGTTTAATTCCTAGGTCAGGAAGATCCCCTGGAGGAGAAAATGACTACCAATATTCTTGCCTGTACAATCCCATGGGTGAAGGAGCCTGGCAGGCTACAGCCCATGCTGTGGCAAAAGACTCAGACACAACTTCACAATTCAACAACTATAAATATTACATTGTCTTGATATAAAATGGTTTATCTATTTGCCTACTGAAGGACACCTTGGTTGCTTTTGAGTTTTGTCAGTTATGAGTAAAACTGCCATAAACATCTGTGTGCAAGTTTTACTCTTTGGCTATCTGATGCGAATAGTTGACTCACATGAAAAGACCCTGATGCTGGGAAAGATTGAAGGCAGGAGGAGAAGGGGACGACAGAGGATGAGATGGTTGGATGGCATTACCGACTCAATGGACATGGGTTTGGGTGGACTCCAGGAGTTGGTGATGGACAGGGAGGCCTGCCGTGCTGGGGTTCATGGGGTCGGAAAGAGTTGGACATGACTGAGCTACTGAACTGAACTGAACTGAATAACATACAACGTGGAGCATCTTTTCAAAGCCTTATTGGTTATTGCATATTCTTTGGTGAGTAGGTGTTAAGATCTTTGGCCCATTTTTTCATTGGGCTATTTGTTTTCTTTTTTTTCAAGTCAGAAGGGTGACTTTTTAAAAATTTATTTTTAATTGAAGGATAATTGGGTTACAATATTGCTTTGATTTCTTCCACACATCAACATGAAATTGCCATGTTCTATGCTGTGCTCGGTTGTTTCATTTGTGTCCGACTCTTTGCAACCCTATGGACTGTAGCCCCTCAGGCTCTTCTGTCCATGGGATTTTCCAGGCAAGAATAGTAGAGGGGATTGCTCTGCCCTCCTCCAGGGAATCTTCCTGACCCAGGGACTGCACCCATGTCTTCTGCTCTCCTGCATTGCAGGCAGATTCTTCACCCACTGAGCCACTTGGGAAACCCTGAATTAGCCATAGGTATACACATGTCCCCTCCCTCATGAACCTCCTCCCACCTCCCCCTCTTTCTCACCCCTCTAAGTTGTTACAGAGCCCCAGTTTGAGTTCCCTGGGTCATACAGCAAATTTCCTTTGGCTGTCTATCTTACATATAGTGTATATGCTTCCATGCTACTCTCTCCATTCATCTCACCTTCTCTCCTTCCTCCACCTACCGCTGCCCCCCATCCCGCACCTTGTCTGTAAGTCTGTTCTTTAGGTCTGCATCTCCTTTGCTGCCCTGCAAATAGGTTCATCAGTGTCGTCTTTCTAGATTCCATATATATGTGTTAATACACAATACTTTGTTTTCTTATTGTTACATTCTTGGTAGATTTTGGGTAACAAGCTTTATCAGATGTCCGTTGCAAATATTTTGTTCTAGTCTGTGAGCTTGTCTTCTCATTCTCTTGACAGTGCCTTTCACAGAGCAGAAACTTCTAATTTTAATGAAGTCCAGATTATCAATTATTCCTTTAATGGTTTGTACCTTTGGTGTGTACAAAAGCACTTTTTAACATCTGAAAAATATTCTTCATGTTAATCTGACAAAATTTATTAAAGGTTTCCTATCTCTAGATTACTTCTCATTTTTTTTCTACTTAGAAGTACTGTTTTGAGAAACACTTTTAAGTACCAGGGATTTTAAAGTTGAGCTATAATTCATATACCATAAAATTCACCCTCTTAAAGTATAAAATTTAGTAATTTTATTGTACTCACAAAATTATGGAACATCACAACTGTATATAATTCCAGAATATTTTTAATTTCCTCAAAAAGAAACTCAATACCTGTCAGCTATCACACTAAACCCCCAAGCCCAGCCCCTGGCAATCACTAGCCTACTTTCTGTCTCCATGAATTTGCCTATTCTGGACACATCAAATAAATTAAATTATACAATATTTGGTTCTTTGTCTCTGGGTTCTTTCACTTGACAATGTTTCTATGACCCACTTTGATTTAATTTTTGTGTGACATGTGAAGTATGTGTCAAAGTTAGGACTTTTAGTGGGGAGGATGTCTATGTCCAGTTGTTTCAGCACCATTTTTTAAAAACAGTATCCTTTCTCTATTAAAATTCTTTTGTATCATTGCCAAAAATCAGTTCACAATGTTCATTTTGGCCTATTTCTGGGCTCTTTAGTGTATTCTGTTGCACTATGTATGTATCCTTTCACTAATCACATTGATTACTGCAGCTTTACAGACTTCTTAAAATGAGCGATACAAGCTCAACTTTTTTTCTTCCAGAATTGTTTTGGCTGTTTTTTTGGCATTCCATATGAATTTTAGGATTCACTTGTCAGTAGCCACAGAAAATTTTTCTGGCATTTGCATTAGAATTATACTGAAATTTATATTAATTTGGGTAAATTGACATTTTAACAATATTGAGTCTTCCAATCCATGAACATGGAATTTTTCCCATGCACAAATTTGTTTTAAATGTATAAGTAAATTTTTGATGCTGTTGTAAATGGTACGTTTTTAAAATTTCAGATTCCAGTTGTCTAATGCTGTGTAAAGCTGAGCACTGAAGAATTGATGTTTTTGAACTGTGGTTTTGGAGAAGACTCTTGAGAGTCCCTTGGACTGCCAGGAGATCCAACCAGCCCATTCTAAAAGAGATCAGTCCTGGGTGTTCTTTGGAAGGACTGATGTTGAAGCTGAAACTCCAATACTTTGGCCACCTCATGCGAAGAGTTGACTCATTGGAAAAGATTCTGATGGTGGGAGGAATTGGGGGCAGGAGGAGAAAGGGACAACAGAGGATGAGATGGCTGGATGGCATCACTGACTCGATGGACATGAGTTTGGGTGAACTCTGGGAGTTGGTGATGGACAGGGAGGCCTGGCATGCTGCGATTCATGGGGTCGCAAAGAGTCAGACACAACTGAGCAACTGAACTGAACTGAACTGAACTGAATGCTGTTCTATGTGAATAGAATAGACTTTTGTATGTGTACCTTCTATCATCCTACCCTGATAAACTCATTAGTTTTAGAAGGTGTTTGTAGGGATTTGTTTAGATGTTCTCTGTAGATAATCATGCTGCCTGCAAATAGAGTTTTATTTCTTTTTAATCTGTATGATGGAGAAGGCAATGGCAACCCATTCCAGTACTCTTGCCTGGAAAATCCCATGGATGGAGGAGCCTGTAGGCTGTAGTCCATGGGGTCAGGAAGAGTCGGACACTTACTGAGCGACTTCATTTTCACTTTCATGCATTGGAGAAGGAAATGGCAACCCACTCCAGTGTTCTTGCCTGGAAAATCCCAGGGATGGCAAAGCCTGGTGGGCTGCCATATGTGGGGTCACACGGAGTCGGACATGACTGAAGCAACTTAGCAGCAGCAGCAGCAGCAATCTATATGAGCTTTCTTTCCTTCTTTCTTTTGTCCTTCTTTCCTTCTTTATAACCTTGTTATTACTAACCAGAGCTCTCAGCCCAATGTTGAGTAAGAATTTCTTGCCCTTTTACTAATCTTATGGGATTATGATATTAGCTGTAGATTTTTATAAGATTATGTTAAGTCTGCATATTCCTAGTTTGCTGAGAGTTTTTACCATGAGTGACTGTTGAATTGCTTTTTCTTCACCTATTGAGATAATCATATGTTTTTAAAAATTTAGTCTCTTAATATGGTGAATTATGGTGATTGATTTTCAAATGCAAAATCAGTTTTCATCATGAGTTATCCTTTTTATATGTTTCTGGATCTCATTTGCTAATATTTCCTTGAGGATTATTGCATATATTCACAAGAGATTTTGGCCTTCAGTTTCATTTTCATGTAAAATCTATGTTTGATTTTGTTATTAGGATAATGCTGACCTCCTAAAATCAATAAAATATATAACCACACATAAGTGTAGCACATAGCAATAAAAAAAGACTACTCAACACAAAACAGTATCGATAAATCTCAAGATTATATTGAATAAAAGAAGTCAGACACAGGAGAGTAAAACTCTATGATCCTACTTATACAGAATTCTAGGAAAGACAAATCTAGCCTGGAGGGACAGGAAACAGATCAGTGGCTGCCTGGAAGTAAGGGTGGGGATTGATAGGTAGGGAAATGGAAATTTTTAGATGATGGAAAGGTCTAAATTTAGATTCTGATGGTGATTATGTAGCTGTATAAACATTTAAAATCATTAAAGTGTATGGGAAAATGTATACAACTTACCGTATGTAAATTATACCTCAGTTGATTTAAAAAATGATATAGGTGAGTTGTAGGATCTCATTTTTTGATGAGACAGAGTTAGTTGTAAATTTATTCCCTGCTCCCTGTCCATGTGTGATCTTGGGCAAGTCACATCTCATTCATAAACCCAGTTTCCTCCTCTGAGAAATGGTGGATAATGATTATTATCAACTACAGTTCTTTTAGGAAATGTTTCCTAATTTATGTCAGTCACTTAAAGCAATGTCTAGCACAAAGTAAGATATCAGAAAGTAATAACCTCATCATTATCTATTTTATTAGTACTGCTAAAATCAAAGTAATGATCTGTATTCCTTTAAAGGAGCTTGAAGAAAGATAATAGCTTATCATAAACAAGAGAGTAAATTAGGACTCAAGGAGACATTTCTCAATGTGACAACTCTGTGGGAGGTCCTCATGCCATGGGGATGTTCATCAGTTTTTTGAGAGTACTCTTTATCTGATGATACCCACTCCTGAAATCTTGAAACCCAACCTCTCCTTAAGACTGTAAACTAGGTGTCTGACAGACTGGCAGAATGATGTCTCAACTAGAGAAAATTGAAATTAGGGAACATTGTCAGGCTCACATGGTTGGCTGTTGGCCCAAGGGCCGTATGTACTCCTGTGAACTGACTGACATGACTCACTTCAAAATACTTTCAATAAGTTCAGTTCCCAGGAAACAAATTTTTCACAAGGCAATAGAAACTCCCTCATTATAGGGCATTTTCCTTTGGAAGTTTTCAAACCAAAAGAAGCCTGGTGGACCATCATCCCTGGGTTCTTGATGTATGGTCCAAAATAATGCTTGTGTTTGGATAATGATGTGTATCAGATTTTAAAGTATTTTAGAGTGAAAATACACTTGAGGATCGTGCTTGAGTCTTTCAGATACACAAATCCTAAATGCCTTAACTTGTCATGGAGGTAATTTTGTCTTCTCTGATTCCTTTTAACCTAACTCTCCTGGCCAGTGGAATGATGTTATGGCAGTCTTTGTGGCAAAGGAAAATTCAGTGATTAGCAGCTGCTCTAGCACTGACTCATTGTCAAAACTTGTGAGATTTCACAACTGTAACAGTTGTCTATTGGGGCATTAAAAATTATCACAAATAGCAGCTCAAAACAACATACATTTCTTATCTTACAGTTTTTGTGGATCAGGAGTCTGGATACAGTTTAGGAGGTCCTCTGCTCCTGGGCCTCTCCTTTAGGCTGTAATCCAGGTGTCTGGCAGGCTGGCAGAATGAAATCATTGTCAAGCTCACATGCTTATTGGCAGAATTTCAGTTTCACAAAGATTGAGGCACTGAGGACTTCAGTTTCTTGTAGCTGTTGGATCAAGGCTACCTTCAGCTTCCTGCCACTGGGAATGTGGGCACTCTCAGTCCTGTGCTGTACTTAGGAGAGGACCTGTGAGCTGATAACTCTGGAGGCTTTATAGAGGTATTTCAGAGTAAAGAAGCACTGACCATCTAAAATGTGGAACTATCTTTCTAAATAGAGCAAAATCAGTATTCCAAGGATAAATTTGCTATCTACTGGGCAGCAAATACTTCTTTGCCCAAAAGAGCTATTTTGTCTCAATTTTAAAATTATTGTTTAGCTTCCCAACTGCTAGAAGTGGACTATCTTTGTGAGTGAAAATGAATAACCCTTCCCTACAATTTCCAACTCCCTCCCAGCCAAAGTCTAGTATTTCTCATTTGCTTTAATTTCAAAGAAATACATTGATATAGAAATTTACTTAAATACAGCAAAATATTATGATAGCAAAATATTATGGATATACCTTTCTCAATGCATATACCTACACCTGCCTGTTAAAATACACATATATAGTTATCTTATTTTTTGAACGGGATCATATTATAAACATTGTGCTGAAGTTTGCTTTTTGCACTCGGACATATCCTTTACACCTTTCCATTACACACAGAGATACACTTTATTTTTTAAAGGATCTATGCAGCCATGATAAAACATTTCTCTATCAATAAACATTTAGATTATTTTCAGCTCTTTCCTATTACACACTATGCTACAACAGAAGTCTTCAAATATGTGAAGTATGCAATACCCATGCTTATGTAAACTACATTTTTAGGAAAAAGTAGATTTGCCGAGACAAACAGTATATACATTTACAAAATTACAAACATTTCCTATCTTTTGGTCAAAAAATGGCTCAGTTTATCAGCAAATTTCCATTTCTCCACATTCTTTCCAACCCTAAATTTCATCAGTATTTTTACTTTTGTAAAACTCAGAGGTTAAAAATAGAGATCTTATTTTAAATTGTAGCTCCTGGATTACAAGAGGGGCTGAGCATTTCACCTCCTTTTATTCACCCTCAGAACAAAATAGGCATTAAGGTGAAATCTGTGGAGGAGGCAGGATATACCCTCTTAATTCCCTGACTCAGAATGTTCTTAACACATCAGAGGAGCAAAAGTAATGAGACATAATTTCATCTAAAACGGAAGTTGCAAATTGAAATACTTTGGTATCCCTTACGAAAAATGCAAATAAATGCTGAAGGGAAACAACAGAGAGTAGTGGGGTCTTTGGAAACTGGAGAGTGTAGCCTTTATTTAAAGGATTCGCATTTTCTTCAGTGTTAATAATTGGGCACACTTGTTTATGATATTGCAACCTCTGACCTAAAATGATAAAGACTCTGATTAGCCAAAGAAATACATCTAAATACAAGATTTCTATAGAAAAATGTGCCCTTATATTAAAAATTCTACTATTAATTATAATATTTAACTATTTAAAAAATTTTAAACTATGGTTTTTGTTAATTTTTGTTTAAAAATTAAGATAAAACTTAGTTTTTAATAAACATATAAAGTACTTTTTTTGCCCGATCTACATCTTAAAAGGAAGATCAAGTGAAATAATGAATTTGCCAGAAAACAAATATTAAAAATTAGTTTCTTTACTTAAGTATTTATCTCTGTTTATATAGACACATTCTGAGCAAAAGAATTCTTCAGCCTTTCATTCAGTTGAAGTGAAGTGAAGTGAAGTAGCTCAGTCAAGTCCGACTCTTTGGGACCCTGTGGACTGTAGCCTACCAGGCTCCTCCCTCCATGGGATTCTCCAGGCAAGAATACTGGAGTGGGTTGCCATTTCCTTCTCCAGGGGATCTTCCTGACCCAGGGATCGAACCCAGGTCTCCTGCATTGCAGGCAGACACTTTAACCTCTGAGCCACCAGGGAAGCCCTTCATTCAGTTGAACCACATGAAATTGCCATCTTGAAGATAAAAAAAAATGGTTGAATGTGTGCAACCTCATATGGATAAACCAAAAGCTTTTCTGTAAACTTGTCTATTCCATGGGCAATTTATTTTAACAGGTCCAGATCTTTCCATGGGGGTGGGAAGGGGGGGCGTCGGAACAATACCTTTGAAGTGTTAATGCTTACATGAATTAGTTTATTTGTTTTTATTGGCTGATTCACACTTCTTACTTCATCTTTTTGTTTATGAGGGAGCCATATTTTGATAGTAGCCTGAACCAAAAGGAAATAGCTATATCTCTTGCATTGAGTCTGCCTACAGGGTCAATATGTTTCAATAGTTCTGCTCTCTACAAAGAAGCCTTTTTGACTGTGACTGGAAATAGTGACTGACAGGCAAAATATTCTGTATTGCTGTGAGGTATGAAACATTACCTGTTTGGTAGAGCAAAGTTACGTAATTGCTGTACCTGGCCTCTTCCACCAGATGATTCATCAGTTTCATGGAGTCATTTGTCAACATCATTATCCTGATCACCACCAATTAGTGTTTGCAGAGCACCCACACGGAGATGACACTGTACCTGGTGCTTGACAGAATACAAGGAAGACAAAGAGTACAACTTATAAAGTAAACTGTTGGAACTGTGCATTTGAATATGAAACATAGCATAAACATACCTATAAGTCCAAGCCTACCTGGGTCACACGTGGTAAAATAAACTTATTGAAACTAACCATCAAACTTCACAGTGGTTATTTGTGTCACAACAGAGGATGGTCTTTCCACATAAAGATGCTGAGAAGGGCTTCCAGTCTGTTTGTGGACCCCAGAGCCAGACAAAACGTTTGGGAGGGCCTTTATTGACTATTGAGTTAAAATCTCCAGAATCCTTTTACAAGGCCCATCAAATCTCTAAAAGGTGGGGAATTTGGAGATTCTAGGGAAGATTCAGTTGGTTAAGAGCTGGGAATTTTGGAGAGTTCCATAAAGAAATTCTAGGAAAAAAAACACATATGAAATCATCATAGGAGGACAGTTCTACACATATTTTCCAGTTAATAATTTTTAATAAGTTTTAGGTATGCATTGGAATTGAACCAAGACTATTTTTTCACCATCGTCATCATTCTCATTTTGAATTACTCCATGCTGCTATGTATCCTCTTCAATGCCATCTTGAACTAGATAGAGACAGAATAAAAAGGAAAACAGCAAAATCCACTTGTGCCTGACCTAGAAGCACTCCTAAGCTTTCTATGAGATTTAAACAGAGTAACCCCAGTTTATAAGCAGGGTGCGTGTCCTTAGTGTGTGCCCAGTGGGCTGATTGGAAAGCAAGACATATTTTCCTTCAAGTGTCAACTGTGTGGTGGTTAGGCACTGAGGCTGGTACAGGATAGCCTGTTAACCGGGGTGCACCTGCGGTGGGACCCTGCTGATGGCACCCAATAGAACCTCACAATGGGCAGTAAGCTCTCCCGGGAAGCCAGGCACACACCTGACCCAGCACAGCAGATCCAGGCCTGTGGGGCTTGAGAGATGGCGGGCTCTTCCAGCATCACGACATGACAGTGCATCCTGGGAGAGAGGAGGCATGGGGGTGGCACCCAGGTGGCCTGGGGCTGTGGGGGCTGATGGGACCCTGTCTGTGCCAGGAGGTTCCCCAGACCCTTTGTTTCCCAGGCCCGTACACCTGCCCAGACTTCCCTTTTCTCTAAAAGGAATTGGCCACTGCGGAGACTGCCTATCCCTGTGGAGGTTTTCTGAGTCTTTCCGGGGAGAAACAAGGCAGAACATGAAGAAGCAGACAGTCCCTCCTCCACCCCTTGGTTCATCCCATAGCACAGGACAAAAAGGAGGCTTGCTGCAGGTCAGAGCAAATCCAAGCTTTGGCCAAACAGTATCTCTGGTCCCAGGACCAGGTGCACAGGCACAAGAACAGTGAGCTGGGTCTGGAGACAAGCGTGCAGTGGGGACATCACCCTAGATGGGCGCCGAGGAGCAGGGTGGAAGCAGGGACTCTGTCCTCTGCTGTCCCCTTCCAGGGCCCCTCAGCCCACCCAGGCAGTGTGAGCAGCAGGCCAGCATGTGCTCCTCTGCGGTGAGCTGGGAAGTGGAAGGGAAGAAGCACCTCCAGAGGTGGCAGAAGAGAGAATGAAGGTGATATCTATAGCTATCGCTGCTCCAAGGAGGCCCTTGGGTGGAAAAAGGCACTCAGGAAGCTTTAGAAAAATAAAATCAACTTCCATATTATTCACTGACTTTTTAAAATTTTTGTTTCCATAAATGTACAAGAAAAAAGCAATATACCAATAGAAAATGGGAAAACTACATAAACAGTTGATTTTAGAACAAATACAAAGAACCAATGTGAAATTATAGCAAAATGCACTAATAATCAAAGATATGAATCTCAAAAGCATAGTGCTAAGTGAAAGAAGCCAGACACAAGAGAAAGCATACTGTATGAGTCCATTTATATGAACTTTCAATAAAGGCAAAGCTACAGTGACAGAAATCAGAAAGCTAATTGCCAGGGCCTGGGCTTGGGGGAGGGGAAGGACTGCAAAGGGGCAGGAGGGAAATTAGTGGAGTAATGGAAGTGTTCTGTGATCATAATTATGGTGGTAGTGGTTACATGACTGGATGTATTTGTCAAACTCATCAACCTGAGCACTTAAAACTAATGAATTTCTTTGTGAATGATACCACAAAGCTGATAATAAAAAAAAGTTTAAAGCCTGATTGTGGCTATAAAGCAAATTCAAATTCAAAAATTTAGCTCTGAAAAGTCCTTAGAGATCATCTAGTGGAACTCTTTATTTTTATATTTTTAAGTGAGGAAATGGTGGCTCAGAAATGATGTCATTTATTCAAAGTTATACAGCCTGGTGGTGGTTATAAAACACCCCAGGACCTAGTCTTTTCAGTCTTCTTTCTATTCTGCCATCCCCCCCTAGGATATTTAAAATGTAAATGTATCATATCACACAATTCACAGACATCCTAAAATACTTTGCAGATATATAGTACTTTTAATCTTTAACACACCCTCGTTGTGTTCAGCCAGAGGCAGAAAACCAGTAAGAAGCATATATTAAGAGATTCATTGCAAGGAATTCATTTATGCAATTGTGGGGCTGGCTGGGTAGGTCCAAAATTTGTGGGGCAGGTCATCAGGAAAAACATGATGGAATTCTCATGCCCAACTAAGTCCACAGATAAGAGTTCTTCTTCCTCAGGGACGCCTCAGCTCTACTTTTAAGATCTTTCAATTAATTGAATCAGGCCCACCCAGATTATCTAGGATAATCTCCCTTACTTAAAGTCAACCAATATGGACTTTTATCACATTTTAAAATACCTACAACAATTAGATTAAAATACCTAAAACAACTAGATTATTTTTATTGAATAACTGGGGACTATAGCCTACCCAAATTGGCACATAAATTGACCATCACACCCATACAGCAAATATGGACAGTACTACAATTTCCGTTTTTCTACTAGGGGACTGAAAGTGCTGAGTGCTTAAACTATGTGCCATTAGGCACATAGCTAACTCACATTTGGTTTTTCAGTTGTAAAATGGTTAGCAATTCTTACCTCATGTGGTTGTTGAAAGGAATATATTCAATTGTCAATTCCAGCTGCATACGTAAAGTCCCTGGAACAATTGATTCTCAATGTGATAAAACAACAATTAGATCATATTTTGCTTATAAATGAGCTGATGCACAAGTTGTGAGGAAATGCACATCTCCTTCACTACAGATGGGAGTGTGTATTAGATACATATTCAGCAAGTAGCTCCATTTCCAGGAATTAGTTTTATAACACTTGAACATATTTGTAAAGATATATGTGCAAAGATGTTCAATGCAGTGTTGTTTGTAAATGAAAAAAAAAATCTAAATGCTCATCAATAAAAGAAAAGGAGAGTATTAAAGGAATTACGATATAGTCAAACAAGGGAATACTATAGGTATTGAAAAGAAATTATATCCATGGTATAGTACCAGATCTAAAATAGAAGAGCTTGCATTTTTTAATTTTATTTTTATTTGTTAGTTTGTTTTTGGCTCTGCTGGGTCTTCACTGCTGCATGAGCTTTTCTCTAGTTGTGGAGAGCAGGGGCGACTCTCTAGTTGTGATGTGTGGGCTTCTCGTTGTGGTGGCTTCTCCTGTTGCGGAGCACAGGCTCTAGGGCGTGCAGGCCTCAGTAGTTGTGGCATGTGGGCTCAGTAGTTATGGCTCCCAGGCTCTAGACCACAGGCTCAATAGTTGTGTTGCATGGGCTTAGTTGCTCCACGGCATGTAGGATCTCCCCAGACGAGGGGTTGAACCCATGTGTCTTGCATTAGCAGACAGGTTCTTTACCACTGAGTCGCCAGGGAAGACCCGAGTTTGTATTATTGATACCATTTATCATCCGGGAGATAGTGAAGGACAGGGAGACCTAGTGTGCTACAGTTCATGGGCGCTACAGTTCTCAGGGTTGCAAGGAGTCAGACACAACTTGGTGACTGAACAACAACATGATCCTAGATGTTTCGGGTAATACCTTTGGTGGTAGACAGGGGATGGTCCTGTACCCATTCTGTTAAAACAAACATTTTCCCCTGGAGAAATAACTTCAAGGTGGTGATGAAAGTGTTTTGGTTAAAACCTCAAAGGCTACACCATTCCTCCACTACCTGTCCTCTCTGATTGGAATATTGGCCCCTGTTTTCTCTGTTAACACAGGGGGACCTGCAGAAGGTAATGGTGAGGTCACCACAAGGAGACCATGAGGACAGCCTGAGGGCCAGTGGTGCAGTCAGACTCCCTGAACACAGAGGTCAGACATCAGGTCACAGTCGGGTGAGTTGGAGCAGAGCCAGGTGCCCCTGTGGTTATAGCAGAAACATCTGAATCAACCAGGCATGTCTGAGCTGTAATGAAGGTCAGAAGATCGTTTATTCGATGTTGTTCAGGACTCCTGTTTTTCCTGATGAAATCCAGAGAAGATAGAAGCAGCCACACTTTCTGAGCCTCCCTCTACCGGGGGCACGGAATGGCTATATGGAAACTTTATTACCTGTAGACCCACAAAATAAGAAGGTGCCAAGATTGTTAGGTGAACAGTGGAAGGAAGCAAGCACAAGTCTATATATTATTCAAAGGGAATATTTGATTCTTCTCTACTGCATGGATGTAAGCTTCTCCAGCACAGGCAAGTATCAGTATTTGTTCATCACTGAGTCCTCAGCACAGGGCCTGACATAAAAGGGACTCAGTAAGGATTCCTAGGATGAACGGCAAAACATCACTTCCTGAATCCAGCCACTGTGCTGTTATTATCCCAAGGCTCCACCCTTCCATTCCAACCTCTTATACAGTATCCCCAGGAGGCAGAGAGTGGGGAGGAGACGGATGTAACACTCGGTCCTACAGATCCGACTAAAGGGCAAGCAGTAAGGGCGAGGCTGTCATTCATGTCATTCTGGATGCAGGCCTGGTACACGATGCCGAAACACCTCAAGACCCTTTGTCTCATGCCTACCACTCAAATTCCTTAAAGGAAATTGGAAACATATTTTACAGTTCTATCACTCTTTTAGAGGATTTCAAATCCTCTCATAGGTTCATGTGAGTTTCTGGAGGGGAGACCTTCCTAGGACAATAACATGAAAAAAAGGGAAGAAATTTGGCAGAGGATCATCCTGAATGGGAAGGATGCCAGCTCCCATGGTTTTGTGGTAATTGAGGGCTGTTTCCCTGGATCTAGTTCCAACCTTCTCTACTGCCTTACAGTAGGATTCTAGATGAATGATAAAAGCAATAACACGACCAACAGATCATATCTCAGTTGCAACAGAGGTCATGGCAATGTTAATGTACCTTTGGAATGAATGTCATTCAAGGATATGTCCATTTTAGAGAGAGAAATTCTGAATGTGGCTGCTTGTATCAGTATTCATGTTATCTCATTTAATTTTTAGTACAATCTTACGAGGTGATTAGTATTATCCACATCTTATAGTGGATGAAACCACATCTTATAGTGAAGATATGGTTTGAATCTTCAAGGATGAAGCTTGGAGAGGATATGTTATTTGCACAAAGTTTATGACTACCAAAGTTGAGCTTGGAACTATCTATATTTTGAAGAGAGTGCAACTGGGTAGTAAATTGGGTCAAAGCCTACTGAAAGTTGTTGCTTTTATTGGTTTGTCATTTTTCCACTGACTTTTTCATGAAGACATGGTCATAACATAGAAGAGTTTTAAAGTAGAAGTTTTAGAATATTATTTAATTGGATATCAAAGTTTAATGTTTTCAGCAAAGAATTTTTATTTATCAGTTCTCTCCTCCATTTCAATCAAAATAATAAACAGGAAGAAGAGAAAGTATAAATGTTTTTCACAGCTTCTCAATCCAAAAGAAAGACTGTAAAGGTAAAACAGAAATGAAAGTTCACACAAGTCCCCAGTGTTTCCTGCTCTTTCACTAACTGAGCAAAATGATCAAACTATCAGCTTTCAATGGCAACTCCCCATTGTTCTTACAGAAAGATTTCATTGTCTATTGGATTCAGTGCCTAGATTTTCAGAGTATTCAACAGAGGGAAATGTCACATGATACCAAATGAATTTATTATGTTAGTACAGTGTGTTCTTGGAAATCACTAGATTAAACACTTGATTAGATGAGTCTTACTTGCATGCTCATTTTTACTATTTCTCTCATGCATCTCTATTTGTTTTTCCTTAATGTCCCTTTGCTGCTGCTGCTGCTGCTGCTGCTAAGTTGCTTCAGTCGTGTCCGACTCTGTGTGACCCCATAGATGGCAGCCCACCAGGCTCCCCTGTCCCTGGGATTCTCCAGGCAAGAACACTGGAGTGGGTTGCCATTTCCTTCTCCAGGGTTCTCCTAAGAGAGGTGCAGGAGAAGACTAGCACACCTCCTTGGGATCAGGCAGGAATGAGAGCTTCTTGGCTTACCATCTAAAGAGGCCACTTACTGTTACCTCCTGGACTGCCTTGGTGGATTCCAGCAGAGTTTTAGCATCAGGACTCTGAGGATGGGGTGGTAAGACTCAGGGCACCTTTGCTGATTAGCTCCTGATCTTGGAGACTCTCTAAGGAAAGAAATAGTTCTAAGCTCCCTATGGTATTTCTAAGCATTTGAAAGATAGTGAAGAGGGTCTAGGATTTCTGTGTTCTGGGAGCAAGAGAAGTTTCCCAAGTCCACAGGAGACCCACTGATTTCTGGACCAAGTACCATGGTCCCCAGGAAATTGTAGTCAAATTGGCAACAATCCCTGTCTTAGCCCAGTGACTGTCATTCTGCAGTGATGTTATTGCATGTCTGTCACACACTGGAGACCCCAAGACTGTAAAACAAAGTCTTTGTCCTCAAAATGATTTTGTTGGGGAGATCAAATATGAAACTTAGCTTTGTCAGTCCTCCTTGTGCAACTAAAACACATATTTTTACATCAAATTATCCTTTAGTTCCATTTCCCCTTTTGAACTTGGAGAAAAAATTCTTCTTTTACCACTATCCAAATTTACACAAATTCCATTCACTTTCCACAGAGTCATGCAACCATCACTGAACACTGTTACTGAGCATTGCATGACAATAATTTTTACAGTAAGTCCGCAGAAATGTTTCTTATTTTTACTTTTATTTAATTTATTTATTTATTGGCCTTGACACACAGCATGTGGGATCCTAGTTCCTTGACCAGGAATTGAATCCGGGCCCTTGGCAGTGAAAGCACAGAGTCCTAACCACTGGACTGACAGGGAAGCTTCAAAACTGGGAAAGTGTGTGTTAGGGGTAAAATGCTATGCAGAGGGGTGGGTGCATTTAGAAGACATACATGCCATATCCTCAGTGTAGATGCTAATTAGCCTTGGAATGGCCACCTTGTGTGATCTTTGTTCTTTAGACAAGAAGCATAGCATGATGGAAAGGAAACACTCAGGCAGAATAATCAGACTCCAAGCTTACTAATTCAATGGTGTGGTGGGGCTACAAGACTGGTCAGAACCTATGCATTCTGCCAACTGCCTGTTTTCTCTTCCTAGAGTTGGAGAACACCATCTTCAACCAGAGTTGTGTGTTCTATACAGAACTCTTACATGCTATTTTATCTGGCCATGTTAGCAGTGATTCCCAAAAAAGATCAGGTTCCATATTTGTAAGAGTAGGTTAGTTCTCAAAGTAGAAGCTGAGTTCCTCTGTGGATATTATGGACATAAGGATAAAGTTTAGATGTGATTGAGACCACAGCTATAGGACTGCTTTGAGGACAATGAAACTAAGATAGAGTGGTAGCAATCACAGGTTTTTTTGGTGGGGGGCAGGGAGTGGAGGGTTGAATACACAGGACACAAGAAAAAGCATACATAAATGACCAGAGTGGATTCGGTAACTCAGCAAAATTACCAGAGCTTCTATTGAAAAAAATTCCCTGGTTTTGGTTTTTGAGATGATCATATAGGGAATTGGGTATACCTAATTCTATGGTTATATTTCCTTTTTGTGGCTTCAATTTTTAAAAAATGGAATATTTCATGTGTGTGTTTTTATAATTGGTGAATACATGAGCTTCTCAAAATCATGAGTTGTTGAAGCACTGTCATCAAAGGTAGGCTTAAAAATCTAACAATGACTTGATTATAGGGAAGACATAGAGCTTTTGTCTCTGAGAAATGATCAAGCAGGGAAACACTCAGGAGGCACAAGCAAAACACCCTGCTAGAAGCTGATCCGGTGGAAAGAGGCCCAGCCCAGGGCAGGCATGACTCCTCAGGCAGTCACATGCCTTCTGTGTGACTCATCTATCTTTTCCTCCTTTCACATGACACCAGGTAAGCCAGCATCAGCATTGAACTCCAGAGCCTGGCCCTGAGAAATTGTGGTTCCTTATCTCACGTTTCCTCAGTGCTCTTGCTTCATTTTCCTTGTGCCCTCTGGCAACCAGAATCCAATTTGCAGAGTGAGGGATGGGGGCTGGGGGTGAGAGACAAAGGCCAAGTCTCCAAAGCTCAGCTTCCTTTTCTAAGTTCTGCCTGCCTAGAGTGCATTTATTTCTTCACTTTAGAGAGGAATCTGGCACCACCCTTGGTTTTGTATAGCCCACTGCCATGACCATCTCCATCTGTAAAATGGGGCACCCGTCTCCTGGGGCAGTCGTTCTCCAAGTGGGTCCCCTTATCTGAAACATCTACATCACTTGTGAACTTATTAGAAGAGCAAATTCAGGAACCCTATGCCAGATCCACTGACTCAGACACTGGGGGTTAGAGGTCAACAATCTGAGTTGTTACAAGCCCCTGCCCTGCCCCCAGGTGATTCTGATGCACTTCAAGTTTGAGAATTACTGTCATACTGTTGTTGGGAACTTAAATGAAGGCACACAAATAACATTCTTAGAACAGTGCCTGGCACCTGTGTTATTTAGCTATTAGAATCATCATTATCATCAGGGGACTCTTTTCTGATTATATTTTAATTTCCAGAAGTACCAGGTATTCACAGATGGAGTTATCTTTCCTATGAAACTCTGCTCCCCCATACCCCCACCCCATGAATATATGTAAGCTCTATTAACAGCACAAAGGTCTTCTCTGTCTTGACCTCTTTACATAATGATGCAGTATGTTCAGGGAAAGACTATTAATAGGGACGATTGCAATAGAAAGATGCTCAAGCCTAAACCAGAAGTATCTCAGGGTAGGAGTGGGTGAGCAATGCTTTTATATGCAGAGACCATGGAATAGGTGGTTGTGAAAAGAGGGAAAGGGAGGTAATAAAAACTGCTGTGTGGGAGTCTTGAAACCTAAAAAAACTGTGTCAAACTTTGCACTAACAGGAGAGTTAAGGCAAAACTGTTGTCTGCAATAGGGTACATGAGCAAAAAAGTTACAGAGTGGGAAGGTGCCATACAGGGCTTAGCTGTACTAGTGAAGCCAGCCTAAAGATATGTTAAACACAAGTTTGAAACACAGTCAAAAAAACTGATTCTCACTTATACCATTCTTTACATATACCATGTTAGGACCCCAAACATACAAGGTCTTAATTCTTGGAACCTGTAAATGTTACCTTATATTATAAATATTTTGCAAATGTGATTACATATTTGCGATGGAAAGATTACCCTGCATTATCTGGGTGGGCCTAAATATTCTTATAAGACGGAGGTGAGGGGATATGTGACACAGACTGAAGGGGAGAAGGCAATGTGACCACAGAGGCAGAGATGAGAGTGATGCAGCCACAAATCAAGGAGTGCCTGGCGGCCTCAGAAGCTGGAAGAAAGGAGGAGCAGGTTTTCTCTTAGAGCCTCTGGAGGGAGTACAGCCCTATCAACCCCCAGTTTTCAACCCAAAGGGATGCTGAATTTGGACTTCTGATCTTCACAACTGTGAGAGAATAAATTCTTATTGTTTTAAGCCACCAAACTTGTGGGAATTTGCTATAGCAACCATAAGAAACTCATATACCTTGTTTCATTAACAGACTTTCAGATTTTAGGAAGAGATCCTCATAATCTTAAATAAAAAATAAAAAAGTTGCTCAGTCGTGTCTGACTCTTTGAAACCCCATGGACTATACAGTCCATGGAATTCTCTAGGCCAGAATACTGGAATGGGTAATGTTAGGTAGGTAGAATAGGGAAAAGGAGTCCAAAATGGCGGTGGCTAAAAGAAAAGCCCCTGAAAATAGAACAAAAGAAGGTCCAGGACTGGAATGAGGACCTAAGGTAAAACAAACAACACTCCTGGCTGGCCCAATTTACATAGGACAGGCCCAGGGAGAGATAAACATATAAAAAGAGGAGCCAAAGCTAGCTCGCTGCTCGCAGGGGCTCTCTCTCTCTCTCACTCTAGCTCTCGCAGGGCGCTCTTTTCCTCGTGTCTTTGGATTGACGTGCCCTCACACCTCGAAGATGAATTTTCCTGCTATCTTCTAAATAAAATAGAGCTACAACACTGAGCTGTAACACTGGTTTGTCTAAGAGCTATAACATGGTCCATTCGAGACCTGAGAGCTATAACGCGGTCTATCCAAGACCTGAGAGCTGTGACACGTCGAGGGGGCTTTAATGTCCGTCACTCTAAATCTTTGTTGTGACGAGACAAAGAACTGAAGAACATACACTCATGTGACATCTAGCCTTTCCCTTCTCCAGGGGATCTTCCCAATCCAGGGATTGAACCCAGGTCTCCCGCCTTGCAGGTGGATTCTTTACCAGCTGAGCCACAAGGGAAGCTCCTTATAATCTTAGGAGTAGGGAAAATCCCCCAAGGTCAGCTCCTATGTTACCTACTGCACCAATATGCTTTGCCATAATCTCATTTAAATATATTAATCATGGCTGTGCACATATGCTGTAAAATCAAGACTACTGTAGTTAATCTTAGTTTGTTTAAATGGAAAGGCTGAGCTTCAGAAAAGCTGTCGGGAAAGTTATATGTAGAATGTGCGTGCTGCGTGCTGTCACTCAGCTGTGTCCGACTCTTTGCAATCCTAGGGACTGCTGCCCGCCAGGCTTCGCTATCCATAGGATTTTCCGGGCAAGGATCCTGGACTTAGATTGCCATTTCCTCCTCCAGAAAATCTTCCTGACTCAATGATTGAACCCATGTCTCCCGTGTCTCCTACATTGCAGGCAGATTCTTTACCATTGAGCCAGTGGGGAAGTCTTTACATGTAGACATGTCTAAGTAAATGCACAAACTACACCAGGAGTGGTCAACAAGCACAAAGTAAGAATTTAATTAATTCTTGTAGATTGATTTACTCACTCACTTAACAAATTGGCTGTTTAACCCTATAGGAAAAGCAAGGTTACAGAAGCTTAGAAAAATAGGTTATTTCTTCTTTTTTTTTTTTAATTTTATTTTATTTTTAAACTTTACAAATTGTATTAGTTTTGCCAAATATCAAAATGAATCCGCCACAGGTATACATGTGTTCCCCATCCTGAACCCTCCTCCCTCCTCCCTCCCCATACCATCCCTCTGGGTCATCCCAGTGCACTAGCCCCAAGCATCCAGTATCGTGCATTGAACCTGGACTGGCAACTCGTTTCATACATGATATTATACATGTTTCAATGCCATTCTTCCAAATCTTCCCACCCTCTCTCTCTGCAACAGAGTCCGTAAGACTGTTCTATACATCAGTGTCTCTTTTGCTGTCTCGTACACAGGGTTATTGTTAGCATCTTTCTAAATTCCATATATATGCGTTAGTATACTGTATTGGTGTATTTTTCTTTCTGGCTTACTTCACTCTGTATAATAGGCTCCAGTTTCATCCACCTCATTAAAAGTGGCTTTATTTGAACATCTAATCATAAACAAACTTTTCTATAAAATTATAAACACTTTTCTATTAAATTATAACTAGTAAAACACTTTACAAATGGATTGGATAATGATTTTTAGGAGTAATTAATGGCTTATTGAAGTTAAACAAATTAGAGGGGGCTGTTATATTGGGGAGAGATGTTAAGTGGCCTCAGGGTCTTGAATACCACCACATAAGATTTGTTCATTCCAGTATGGTTTACACTTCCAGAGACGGGATAAAGAATTTATATCCTGTTTCACAATTAAGCAAAAGAAATCTAGACAGATTCACACAAAAATATCCTTTCACAGATAGTTGTTAAGTTATACCAACTGCATTTTATCAAAAGCAGAGCTAAGGCTTGGTTACTTGGCTAAAATGTGACTGTTTCAATAATTAACACTCACCTAAGTTACTTTGCAAAAAAGTGGGAATAGAAGAAGAAAAGGAACATAATAGTTAGTAATAACACAACTTTGTAATGCATTATTTAAGAGATAATGTTGTTAGCATATTTCATGAGTTTTCCCGAATTTAGATATTTCTTAAATTTAGGGTTTGAGGATATTTGCTTAAAGGAAAAAAAGAGTCCATTTCCCCTACATTGTGTTTTTATCACATTCCAAGAAACAAAGGAGATGCCATTCTTTGGAGCAGCACCAGTTACACAGCCTCCCTTCAGGTATTGCTCAAGGCAAACAGTCAAGAAGTAAGCAGGTTTTTCCACCCTCTGCAATCTTAAGGAGCTGTGACCCAAGGGCAACTGTAAAACCCACGTGTTAGAATAACTTAGATTTCTTGTGATAGACTGAGTAAACAAACGGACAATGATTCGACTTCATACGACAATAGAACTCTTAACACACAAAAGAAAACGTTGCAGCAACCACTTCCGAACTGTCAGGACTTAAGTGAGTGGCTAACAACTTATTTTTTCTTTCCAATTTCAGGACAAACCAAAGAAATCAAAATATTCTCCCAAAACATAAGATGTATCATTTCTAGGTACTCTTCTTCCAGCTTGCTTATAATAACAGCCTGTAATCAGGGACTTCCCTGGGGGTGCAGAGGGTAAAGCGTCTGCCTACAGTGTGGGAGACCTGGATTCGACCCCTGGGTCAGGAAGATCCTCTGGAGAAGGAAATGGCAACCCACTCCAGTACTCTTGCCTGGAAAATCCCATGGACGGAGGAGCGTAGTTGGCTACATACAGTCCATGGGGTCGCAAAGAGTCGGACACGACTGAGCGACTTGACTTCACTTCAATCAGGGATTATGGAAACTTTCCCCTTTTCTCATTATAAAGCTTTCCATCACCCAGACAAGAATTGCATCCTTCCCTATATCATGTTGTTTCCATGTAGGGAACAAGTTGTTCCCATGTAGGTGCTCTTCACTTATTTCCACGTGCGAACGATACTTGCGTTGACCGCCATGCGTGTGTACATACTCAGTTGTTCAAGTGTCCAATTCTTGCCACCCTATGGACTGTAGCCCACCAGGCTCTTCTGTCCAAGGGATTCTCCATGCAAGAATACCGGAGTGGATTGCCATGCCTTCCTCCAAGAGAATCCTCCTGACCCAGAGAGACGCATCTCCTGCATCTCCTGCATTGGCAGGCGGATTCTTTACCACTGAACCACCTAGGAAGCCCCATTGATCACCCCAACTACTTCTAAATAAAGAAAAAAAAAAGAACAAAACAAAAATTTCTAGTGATTCACCATACAATATATATTTCTGTAACCACCCGAGAATTCCTGGCTGCTAGCTGTGTTTGAAAGGAAAGAGATTCTACTTCAAAGAACATAAAATAGACATTTTTAATAAATTGATTTTTAAAAATATTTGTACTTCTATGAAAGTTACTAATTTTAACTAAGTTTTCAAATCGATATGCACTATGACTATTTTTGTTATATACATATAAAAGAGTTATGGGTGAGTGGTTGAGGGTGTTTATTTTCTAAAATACATTTTCTATAACGAATGTTTCTTATATAATTTTTAAGTAACTTTTTAAAAAGTTTCTGAATTAATTTCCTCAAATCTTTAGCTCTCTATTTTTTCCTCTATCCAAAACTTTTCTTTTAACCATGTAAACTTATATTCTAACATTAAACATAATTAAACCACTGATTTTAGAAGTGGATTTCTTACAACTCAAGAGAAGTACTTTGGATACTTCTCTTGAAGTAAGATAGTCTATCCTTCTCTTGAAGGAAGGCAATAATCCATAATTCAGAAAGTGGGGAAGCAAAAGTGGTTTCCACCCTTTTTCCTCGACTCTTCTCATTTTTATTAAGACATATTTTCTGTAAATAGCTCATTTCTGTTGGTTTTAAGACAGGCTTGAAAGGCGAGAAGACCCCCTGATTGGGAAAAACAGGACAGGGGCTTAACAAAATGCACTCCGTCTCTGCAGACCCACCCAGCCCATCCCTTTGCCTCCTGAGTTTTGGGCACAAGCTTTGAGGAAATGCCATTCCGCTCTGATTCTTCTCAAATTCAGCTGGTACCACCCTCAACCCGGGAGGGAACACGTCTGCCTGCGGGCTCGGGGTTCCTCCAGGCTGCCCCACCTTTGCTGTTGAATAAGCGGGAATCCCTAGACAAGACAGTTCTCAGTGCTCCCGCAGATTTTCACCAAGGACTAAAGGAGGTACACAGTTACACTGAAAATCCAGTTGGGGCTCCCTGTAAGCTTCTTTTTGTGAACCCAGCCGAGCATAGGAATTCGAGGTAATTAGCTGATGTTGGTCCCCAGGAAGGCGCCGGACCCCTCCTCAACACTGCCCACGGACCCCCAGCTCTTCGTAGTCGGTCCCATTGAGGCTGGGACGGCCTTCCCTGGGACAAGTTGGAACAGAGTCGCATCACGCGCCCAGAGTACCCACGCCTGGAGGCCCTGCCCGCTAACCAGCTCAGCCAATCGCTGCGCGGGAAGGCGGGAGGGGCGGGGCCGGGCGGGCCGCAAACCCAGGCCTTAAAGGCTGAGTCAAGCGCGACCTGGCCAGCACCTCGGGCCTCGGCGACCTTTGGAGAGATAAACGTGCGACCGTGGAGTGCGCCTGCGCAGCTTTGGAAGCCGCAGGTCAGGAACCCAGTCGGGCTGAGGCGGGTCCGGGCCAGAGACTGGAGGAGGCGATATCCAGGGACTCCGGGGAGGGAGTAGGCGCGACCTCCAGGAAACAACAGCGTCTATCCGCCGGGAGTTAACGAAGTTGGGTCGGCACTGCCTCGAGCTTTGGCCTCCTTGAGGTGGTGAAGGGGGAAGGGCTATTTTGGGGAAACCCAGGGCGAAGCTGAGACCACAGTGGGTACTAGGCCGGTCAGTCTCTGGGCACAAAGTCCCGGTGGATCGCTGTAGTCGGACCTCCGAACGTAGGGTTACGGGACCAGTCGCTCGCTGCGCCACCGTAAACATCCTCTGGAAGCGACTGGCTAGTGTGGAGGAGGCCTGAGAGTGGGGCGGCAACGTTCCTGGGCTGGCCCCACCTGCAGCGCTGGTGCGAGCTCAGCCCGGCAGGGTTCTCCGAGCCCTAGGAGTCAGAGTCGGGCCCTGTCTGGCACGAGAACTGGGGCTGAGGTCGCCGTCGTGATCGCGTGCCAGTTGGAGGGAGAGAGAAGGAGTGTGGGCTACACAGGACAAGGGGAAGGACGGGTGGAGGGCTGGGTGCACTTCGGCCCATTTTGTCTTGGGGAGGCTTTTCAGAAAGTTTTCAAGTAGCGGAGATTCGAAGGTGTAACTCTCCCTCTGCAGTATATTAATCAAGAAGAAAGGTGTGAGGTAGCACCTAATTTTTCGGAATTCATGTCTGTCCCTACTTTGGATCAGACGTCTTGATAAATTTTTCGTCACCTCCGTACCTTCTTCAGTAAGTAACCTGAACCAATGGTTTCCTAGCTATTATTGTCTGGACTCCGACCCGTAAAATGGCAGAGACCCGTGCGTGCCCGCGTACATGTGCATTCAGTCTTGTCCGACTCTGCGACCCATGGACTGTAGCCGCCAAGCTCTTCTGTCCATGGAATTTTCCAGGCAGGAATATCTAAGTGGGTTGCCATTTCCTTCTCCAGAGGATCTTCCCGACTGAGGGGTTGAACTGGAGTCTATTTCGTCTCCTTCATTGGCAGGCGGGTTCTTTACCAGCTGAGCGATCCTTACCATGGTGAATTTTCAGTGCACTCATAGTGAAGTCGGTTTCAATTCCTATAGCGCTTGTCAGCCTGTTTTTTCAATTTGATGGCTGAACCAAAAAGTAATAATTTTGTGTAATATTTTATCTGTTTTTCTCCATCTGTATCTTTAACCTTTTTCTACAGACCTTTCATAAATATTTGAGAAGATCATTTAAATGTTCTCAGTCCACTATAGTAGCTGTAACATCTCAGAAGAAAGCTTTTTTTATTTAAGGATTGGCCTCATCAAATACTTACTAATTTCTTTTTCTTTCTTAGGTTTTTGAAATATGAATCCTTCATTCTTCCTGACTGTCCTTTGCTTGGGAGTAGCATCAGCTGCTCCCAAACTTGATCCAAATTTAGATGCACATTGGCACCAGTGGAAGGCAACTCACAGGAGGTTATATGGCATGGTTGGTAACATCTGAAATATCCAGAGGGACCCCCACAGAGAATGGTCTGTGCTGTTGGTCTGAATAGTTTCTGGAGTAGTTTTGTCAACTTTGACCAAGGTGGTAACTTAATAGCATATATTTCTGAGCACAGCATGGGCATTCCTGTGTGGGAGTTTGGAGAACAGCTCCCAGAAGTATAGGTAACTTAATAGCATATATTTCTGAGCACAGCATGGGCATTCCTGTGTGGGAGTTTAGAGAACGGCTCCCAGAAGTATAAAGCCATTCCTGACAATTTTTCTCTGTCTGAAAATCCATTTGGTGAACATGGGTTGGGTTTTAAGGAGAAATAAAAATGATCAATTATATGTTTACATCTAGAATGAAGAAGAATGGAGGAGAGCAGTGTGGGAGAAGAATAAGAAAATAATTGACCTGCATAATCAGGAATACAGCGAAGGGAAACATGGCTTCCGCATGGCAATGAATGCCTTTGGTGACATGGTGAGTGTGGCATGAGTTGCTGAATTTTTTGTGCCTCCTCTCCTCTGTACTTTAGCAAAATAACTTCTTACTTTTTCTACATTTTATTTACTTTTCCTTAAAGACCAATGAAGAATTTAGGCAGGTGATGAATGGTTTTCAAAATCAGAAGCATAAGAAGGGGAAACTGTTTCATGAACCTCTCCTTGTTGACGTCCCCAAATCTGTGGATTGGACTAAGAAAGGCTATGTAACTCCTGTGAAGAATCAGGTATGACAGTATTCAAATCCAGGTCTTCTAACTTAGGAGTGTTTGGGTATATGAATTGTTGTTGGTCTTTGTATCTGGCTTATAAACTGATGGCTCTTTTATTTTCAGGGTCAGTGTGGTTCTTGTTGGGCGTTTAGTGCCACTGGTGCTCTTGAAGGACAGATGTTCCGGAAAACTGGCAAACTTGTTTCACTGAGTGAGCAAAACCTGGTGGACTGCTCTCGGGCTCAAGGCAATCAGGGTTGCAATGGTGGCCTAATGGATAATGCCTTCCAGTATATTAAGGACAACGGAGGCCTGGACTCAGAGGAATCTTATCCATATCTTGCAACGGTAAAAGGAGCTCCTTATCTTGTCATTACAGCTCTGCTTTCTAACATTTTCAGAGATAAGAGACACCTTATTCAGCATTCACATTTTAGATGCAAACTGTTAGAACCACCATTATAAATTATCAGCTATTGCAGAGGTCTCTGATTTTAGATGGTTAACATAGTTTGTCTTCTATGCAACATGGAGAATATGTGTGCCATTTCTATGCATGCACGCGTGCTAAGTCACGCCAGTCATGTCAGACTCTTTATGACATCATGGACTGTAGCCCGCCAGGCTCCTCTGTCCATGGGATTCTCCAGGCAAGAATACTGGGGTGGGTTGCCATGCCCTCCTCCAGGGGATCTTCCTAACCCGTGTCTTATTATGTCTCCTGAATTGGCAGGTGGATTCTTTACCACTAGCGCCAGGTAGGAAACACCATTCTGTATATAATGCATATTTCTCCATAGTGAAAAATTTATTATGGCCAGGTAGATCTTAATGGCCTCATTGAAGAAATACCTACTACTTTTTCAACTTCAAACCAATCAGTAGCATTTTTCTGGGCTGCTTTATAACAAAATTGACTTAGAAATCATTAAGTTGCAAACTGCTGAGTCTTAATGGTCCTAGAATTCATGTTGCCCAGGAGGTGAATGGTAGTAATCAAGCCTTTTTCCCCTTTACCTTTAAAAGGACACAAATAGCTGTAACTATAAGCCTGAGTGTTCTGCCGCCAATGACACTGGCTTCGTTGACATCCCTCAGCGGGAGAAGGCCCTTATGAAGGCAGTGGCAACTGTGGGCCCCATCTCTGTTGCTATTGATGCAGGCCATACATCCTTCCAGTTCTATAAATCAGGTAGGTGTTTGTCTTTTATTATAGAAATTCAGGCAGTCAAAATTGGAAGACACCACCATGATTGACTTTGGCATGGAGTCCTGTTTTCTAGGACTAAAGAATTTTGAGTGTATTCATTTAATAACGGTGTTTCCATTTGACATTATACTTTAAGCGTTTTCTCATGATGACAAACTCTTCATAAATATTTTTAAATGGCTATGTAATTAATTCTTTATATACAACCTATATGTAACTATTCTTCAATTGTTGGGCCCTTTTTCAAAGTGTTTTACTATTATAGTTAGAACTGTAAAGAATCCAATAGTTCAAGTATTTTTTTAAGTGCAAAATTTATCTATTTTGTTGAATTTTGTTGATTTCTAGTAAGTTGAGTTTTTATTTTTATTTTTCATCAGTCATTTTTGGTTGACTGTTTAAGTCTTATTTGGAATTTGTTTATGACATTTCTTTGAATTTTGAGATGGCTTCTCTTTTAATTAGTCAATAGAATGGGTTACTTTCATGTGTCACTTGGAGCTCCTTATCCCAACACTGAATTTTACTCTCCCAGGTATTTATTATGATCCAGATTGCAGCAGCAAAGACCTGGATCATGGTGTTTTGGTGGTTGGCTATGGCTTTGAAGGAACAGATTCAAATAACAATAAATTCTGGATTGTCAAGAACAGGTATAAAACCCCAAATGTTATATTTTAAATTGAAAAGGAAAGTATTTAATTACAGGTACAAAAATTCTGAAATCCCAGAAAGTCTTTCTCCTTGTTAGAATAAACAGAGAAGTACTAATATGTGATTATAAGATTCTTTAGTGAGTTTGTTGGGGTTATTATGTATTTGTAACATTGCATTTTTAAATTCTGAAAATTTTCTTAATTCAGAAACACATTTAGCCCAAGTGTTTTAGATAAAGAATTTTTCACCTGTAGAGTTGAGAGCTGCCTTCCTTTTTCTGTCTCTAATTTTTGAACAAGGAATAGTGGGCAAAAAACATTTGCCTCTGCTGATTGTTTCAGTCTGAAAGATTGTCCAAGAGTCCAGTGGCCTCTGTGCATCCTTTCTTTCTATTATCATTTGATGTCCTGCCATTGCATTTTACTCCCAGTGATTAGAGGTCTGTGAGGGTTGTAAGAATCAATTTTCACAGCTAAAGCTCTTTAAAGTGAGGTGTAAGATAGCCTGTGGAGATGGACTGCTACATTGGAATCTCAGTTCTGCCTCAATTTTTTTACCTTAAAAAGTAAAGATAAGGACCCACAGGAGTAATATAAATATATGTAACAGAACTTACAATTGTACCTAATACATGATAAGTACTGTTTTAATTATTAGTTGTTATTGTTAATGCAACTAATGTGTACTTGATTCTTTGTATAAAATGGAAAACATGTTCTTCTTTCAGTTGGGGTCCAGAATGGGGCTGGAATGGCTACGTGAAAATGGCCAAAGACCAGAACAACCATTGTGGAATTGCCACAGCAGCCAGCTATCCAACTGTTTGAGCTGATGGATGGTGATGGTAGAGGACTTGAGGACAGCCTATCTGGAGGAATTTTATCTTAAAACTGACCAAACCCTTACTGTATAAGATCATACACTTGAATCATTGAGGATCCAAGTTGTGATTTGAATGCTGTGACATTTTTATAAGGGTAAAATGTTACCACTACTTTAATTACTATTATAAATAGCTTTATAATGTTGAAGACTCATTGCTTAACTCTAAGACTTTTGAATTTTCATTTTTTAAAAGGATATATAAAACTCTGCCTTTTACAATAAATTTTAATTCAATACATAAAGGTGGAACTTTTTCTTTTTAATGCATTAACTTGTAGTAGTTGGAGTATATAATTGGCCTTTAAAGACATAAGTGACTATGTCAATGTTGCATTAGGACTAGACACTGGGTGACTTTGCAAATATTTTAGTTTTAAATACACATGTTTTATGTCAACTGTGTTACCTAGTGTTTCCAAAAGTAAATTTAATGGTTGTGATTAACAGATTTTCAGGTGCTTGTTAATAACTGGAGAAATGTGTTCAAGATCCATAAGAAATGAGGCTGAGCTACAAGAATAGTCCTCTGGCCTCAGAAGACTGATGAGATCACTAGGGCACACTTGGGCTTAGCTACCTAATCTCTGAATTAAAGAACCTCAGAAAGGAACAAAAGAGGCTAATCATATGGCTATACAGTGACTACAAATAAAACAGTATTTTTGTATACTTAAAAGATGGGAAGGAAATATGCCAAACTTCTGGATGAATTAGGGATGATTATTTTCTTTAAGCTGTTCTGAAGAAACCATGTATTTTTATTAGGAAAAAAATTGTAAAAATATATGTACATTTCCTGTAAGCTAAAGAAGCACGCATACATGTTTTAAAAGTCTCATGTTCCCAGTCAAGGAAATACAAAGAATGCGCTGCAGAAGTATTTAATTTAGCCATAATCTATTGTGAAGGAAATAAGAGATGGAGGACAACTGGAACCTTATATCCCACAAAACCTTTAATAGTCTTTGTCCACAGCCATTTCTGGAAAATGCAGTTTATCACATTCAGTCAGGCTTCCCTTCATCTTACTTTACAACAGCAGGCTAACTCAGTGCTGTCTACAGACTCCTGAAACAACTGAAGACTAAGCAAACATGTAGATGCTAAATTGAGTGAAAGTATGATGGATTTTTATTTAAATAATAAAGTTTCAAGTCTGTCAAAGCAGAATACCTCCTGTAGATGTCTAAATTGTATTTTAGTATATTTGATGTTTCTATAACTTTAGCTTGCAAAAAGTTCCAAACCACATCTGTCATCTAACAAGATTTTTTTTCAGAGGAGACAATAGACTTGAAATAGAGCTGGAAACAAATTTGATCATCACAAAAATCTGAAGTACAAACTTACTACAAGTACTTCCTATAGTCCAGATATTTGAATAGTTCCTTATAATAGTTAAATTGCAAAGGAAGTAAAGAAAGGTGAGAGAGAATTCAGCAAATTAGTTTATGTGGGTATGTAGCTCTAACGATTGCATGCATGTACGCTAAGTCACTTCAGTCATGTCTGACTCTCTGCAACCCAGTGGACTGTAGCCCACCAGGCCCCTCTGTCCATGGGATTCTCCAGGCAAGAATATGGAGGGTTTTACTATGCCCTCCTCCAGGGGACCCAGAAATGGAACCCATGTCTCTTACGTCTCCTGCACTGGCAGCAGGTTCTTTACCACTAGTGCCACCTGGGAAGTCAAAGGGAAGGGAAGGGCTCTGTAATAAAGCTTCATTCATAGCACATACTTCAGTCAGTATGTATTGAAGGTATTTGGGGGCTTCCCTGTGACTCAGCTGGTAAAGAATCCACCTGCAATGTGGGAGACGTGGGTTTGATTCCTGGGTTGGGAAGATCCCCTGGAGAAGGGAAATGCTACCCACTCCAGTCTTAGGGACTGGAGAATTCCATAGACTGTAGTCATGGGGTTGCCAAGAGTCAGACATGACTGAAGCAACTTATGCAGGCATGCAAGTGTTAGAGCTACATACCTATATAAACTGTTTTTACAAATTCTTAAAATTTGTAAACATTTTTTAAATCCTTAAAATCAAGTGTAGCCTGCCTATTTCTGTTAATAATTGGTGATTGACAAAAGTTAGAGCAATTAGGCCACATTAAGTGTTTTGCATGTAAAATTCAAATTTGGTCATATTTTCTAATCTTAGTTACCTTTTGACTGGTATATGAAAAGCAAAGGAAAACTTCTGGGATTTAGAAAAGCAAATATTAGTGATATCTTCACTTTAAGCAGTGGAGAAGGAAATGGCAACCCACTCCAGTATTCTTGCCTAGAGATTCCATGGACAGAGGAGCCTGGTGGGCTCCAGTCCATGGGGTCCCAAAGAGTTGGACATGACTGACCGACCATCACTCACTCACCGACTCACTTTAAGCACAGAATTTCACAAATGTCCATGATCATCTCTATTTCGAAATAATAAACTATTGCCAAGAGCTACTCCATGGTCTTGTTCCTTAGTACCATATTTTGAAACTTTTGTAGTGTATGTACATTCAAGTATTAAAATCCCACTTTTATGTGACAACACTGGATGGGCTCTGGGGGCACAGGAGTAAAGCAAACAGTCACAGTCCCTCCATCATGGAGCTCACATTCTCATGTTGCTGAGCCTATGCATAACCTCCATCCCGGCCACAATGGCCACTTTGTTCACAAGCCCATTGGCAATGATAGGAGTGGCTGGGTAAAGAATCTGGTATCCACAGCACACTTCATCCTATTCACTTGATTTACTGAGGTCACCCTTAGGTGAGCATTCACCTAGGACTCAAATATACTTATGCTTTTTGCCCATTCAGAGAGCTCTATCCACATACCTCTTCTCCAGACCTCTATGTTGTCTCCAGACCAATTTTCCAGTTATGTTCCAGATCTCTGATCATCCAGCCAAACCGTGGCCACAGTCCATGGATCAGTATATACTCCTGGCCATTTTTCCTTCTAAGCAAAATGAACAAGATGCTCAACATTCTGCTTACAGGGAGAATTATCCTTTGTCCCTGTCCTAGGAATGTCCCAGAAAAGGACTTTAGTGCTGCAGCTGTCCATTTCACTTGGTGCCTGTATATCATGCAAAACCTTCTGTAGCCCATATTTAAACATTCATTCTCTACTAAGACCCAGTAGCAATATAAAAGCTATTTCTCAAAAGCATAGTTATCCACAGAGGATACCATGACTTTGTTCCAAAAGCCAAGGGTCTGCATTAAGATTTGCCTATCAGAGTCTCAGTGATTCCAAATAGCATCTCTCTTTGCTACTGATACTTTAAACACAATTAGATCTACTGGATCACTTAGCTCAAGTGGCAGAGCAGCTTACATGGCAACATTGGCATCCTGGACTTGTTAGAGAATCTTGTTCTGTTGTTCAGCTGCCCAGTCATGTCTGACTCTGCAACACATGGACTGCAGAACACCAGGCCTCTCTGTCCCTCACCATCTCCAGAAGTTTGCCCAAGTTCACGTCCCTTGCCTCAGTGATGCCATCCAGCCATCTCATCCTCTGACACCCTCTTCTTCTGCCATCAATCTTTCCCAGTACCAGGGACTTTTCCAATGAGTCAGCTTTTCACACACATCAAATGACCAAAACACTGGAGTTTCAGCTTCAACATCAGTCCTTCCGAGTATTCAGGGTTGATTTCCCTTAAGATGGATTGATTTGATCTCCTTGCTGTCCAAGGGACTTTGAGGAATCTTCCCCAGCACCACAATTTGAAGGCATCAATTCTTTGGCACTCTGCCTTCTTTATGGTCCAGCTCTCACAACCATACATGACCACTGGGAAGACCATAGCCTTGATTATATGGACTTTTGTTGGCAGAGTAATGTCTCTGCTTTTCAACACACTGTCTAGCTTGTCATAGCTTTCCTGCTAAGAAGGAAATGTCTTCTGATTTCATGGCCGCAGTCATCATCTGCAATGATTTTAGAGCCCAAGAAGTGGAAAGCTGTCACTACCACCTTTTCTCCCTCCATTTGCCATGAAGTCATGGGGCCGGATCACATGATCTTAGTTTTTTTAGTATTCAGTTTTAAGCTGACTCTCACTCTCCTCCTTCACCCTCATCAAGAGTCTCTTTAGTTCCTTTTCACTTTCTGCCATTAGAGTGGTATCATCTGCATATCTGAGGTTGTTTATGTTTTTCCCACCTATCTTGATTCCAGCTTGTAACTCATCCAGCCCAGCATTTCTCATGATGTGCTCAGCATACAGATTAAACAAGCAGGGTGACAGCAGAAAGTTCTGTCATACTTCTTTCTCAATCTTGAACCAATGAGTTGTTCCATACAGGGTTATAACTGTTGCTTCTTGACCTGCATACAGGTTTCTCAGGAGACAGGTAAGATGGTCTGGTATTCCCATCTCTTTAAGAGCTTTCCACAGTTTATTATGATCCACACAGTCAAAGGCTTTGGTATAGTCAATGAAATAGAAGTAGATGTGTTTCTGTAATTCCCTAGCTTTGTCTATGATCCAGCAAATATTGACAATTTGATGTCTGGCTCCTCTTCCTTTCCCAAACTCAGCTTAGACAATGGAAGTTCTTGGTTCTCATAAAGCTGAAGCTTAGCATGCAAGATTTTAACCATGACCTTACTAGCACGGTGGGGCTCAGCTGGTAAAGAATCTGCCTGCATTGCAGGAGACCTGAGTTCAATCCCTGGGTTGAGAAGAGCCCCTGGCGAAGGGAAAGGCTACCCACTCCAGTATTCTGGCCTGGAGAATTCCATGGACTGTATAGTCATGAGGTTGCAGAGTTGGACACGACTGAGCAACTTTAACTATCACTTTAGTAGCATGGGAGATGAGTGCAATTGTGTTTGTCTGAGTCCCACTCAAAACTAAGCTATTTGGGTTGCTCAATCAATGGACCAAAGTAGCTTGCCCAAATGAGAACTATGCTGCCTCTAAAATCCTAAGAAGCACACTAAGCATTGGGCCCGCCTCTCTTTTGGTTATAAGAGGGGCCAGATGAAACAACTCATCCTTCTTCTTAGAAGGGATATCTTGACAGGTTCAACTGAACAACTAGAAATTTAACTGAAATGAGGAGCCACTGAATTTTTGTAGAATTTATTATCCACCCTTTGTGAAAGTGTCTCCACTAATGGGACAAATAAGTCTATGGTAGTTGCTACTTCTTGCTCACTAGTTTAACATAATGTCACCAGTGTAATGAATCAGTATGATGTCTTGATGAAGGAAAAGACAATCAAGACCCATGCAATCTAAATTATGAAATAGAGCTAGAAAGTTGATATATACCCAAGGCAAGACAATTATAATGTATTACTGACCTTACCAGTTGAAGACAAACTGTTTCTAGTGATCTGTCCTAATATGTATGGAGAGAAAAGCATTTGCCAAATTAATATACTGTATACCAGGAACTAGGGGATTATTAATTTGCTTAAGCTACTTAACAGAACATCTGGAACAGCATCTACAGTTGGAATTACCACCAGGTTACATTAATGATAATTCACTGTATGTCCCCTAGATACATCTGTTTTCTTCACAGGTCAAATAGGCAAGTAGAATGAGAAGGGGGTGAAAGTTACAACCCCTGCAACCATCAAGTTCTTGATGGTGGTACTAATCATTGGAATCTTGAGGGAATGAGTCATTCCTTTTGGTTTATTATTAATATTGTGCTTGATAGAGGCAGTTCTAGTGGCTTCCAATAGGCTTTTCCTACCATAATAGCCCTCAGCCCACATGTAACCCCTTCATGAATCACAACTTTGTCATGGTGAAGGGACTTGCATAACTCAATGAAGCCATACCATGCAGGGCCACCCAAGAAAGATGGGTCATAGTGAAAAGTTCTGACAAAATGTGCTCCACTGGAAGAGGGAATGACAAACCACTTCAGTATTCTTGCTGTAAGAACCCCATGACCAGTATGAAAAGGCAAAAGTATATGATACCAGAAGATGAGCCCCACAGGTTGGAAGTTTGCTATTGGGGAAGAAGGAAGAACAATTAATAATAGCTCCAGAGAGAATGAAGAGGCTGGGCAAAAGTGGAAAAAATGCTCAGTTGTGGATGTATCTGGTGGTGAAAGTAAAGTCTGATGCTATTAACAATACTGCATAGGAACCTGAAATGTTAGTTCTATGAACCAAGGTAAATTCGATATGGTCAAGAAGGAGATGGCAAGAGTGAACACCAACATCTTAGGAATCAATGAACTAAAATGGACAAGAATGGGTGAATATAATTAATATAACCATTATATCCATGACTATGGGAAAGAATCCCTTAGAAGAAACGAAGTAGCCCTCATAGTCAACCAAAGAGTCTGAAATGCAAGACTTGGGTGCAGTCTCAAAAATGACAGAATGATCTCAGTTCATTTCCAAGGCAAACCATTCAACATCGTAGTAATCCAAGTCTATTCCCCAACCACTGATGCCAAACAAGCTGAGGCTGACCAGTTCTACGAAGACTTAGAAAACCTTCTAGAACTATAGGGGGTTGGAATGCAAAAGTAGGAACTCAAGAGATACTTGGAGTAACAGGCAATTTTGGCCTTGGGTACAAAATGAAGCAGAAAAAAAGGTAATAGAGTTTAGAAAAAAAGGTAAGAGTTTTGTCAAGAGAACGAACTGGTCATAGCAAATACCCTCTTCCAACAATAAAAAAGACAGCTCTATACATGGACATCACCAGACAGTCAATACCAAAATCAGATTGATTATATTCTTTGCAGCCAAAGATGGGAAAGCTCTATACAGTCATCAAAAAAAGACCTGGAAATGACTGTGTCTCAGATCATGAACTCCTTATATCAAATTCAGACTTAAATTGAAGAAAGTAGGGAAAACCACTAGACCATTGAGAGAGTCATTTCCTAGGCAGGTTGATAAGAAGTCTAGGGGTCCCCAAGGAGAGAGGGGTCTGGAATTCTCAAGGAGGAAGAAAGGACAAACTTTTTTTCCCCTCCACATTCCTTAGGATTATATAACAATAATGTATCCTGCCTGAGGACAGTCTCTGGATTAAACCTGGCTAATCCTGTTATCTTAAAATGTAAGTTATGGGAGTAGGTCTGGTCTTTACAAGGATGATATAACAATAATGTATCCTGCCTGAGGACAGTCTCTGGATTAAACCTTCTGGCTAATTCTGTTATCTTAAAATGTAAATTATGGGAGTAGGTCTGGTGAGGACTTTACAACCTCCAGACATTCTTTGGATTCATTGGAGAGTATATAACTCCATTGCTAACACTAGCAAGGGGGTACTCTCTCTACCCCCTTCTGATGTCTATGTCAGAAGCTTTCTCTATCTCCTTTATACTTTAATAAAACTTTATTACACAAAAGCTCTGCACGATCAAGCCTCGTCTCTGGCCCTGGATTGAATTCTTCTCCTCCGGAGGCCAAGAATCCTGGAGTCTTTGCATGGTTCAGCAACAATCTTTCACCATTCAGGTATGACCTAAATCAAATCTCTTATGATTATGTAGTGAAAGTGACAAATAGAGTCAAGGGATTATCTCTGGTAGACAGAGTGCCTGAAGAAGTATGGATGGAGGTTCATAACGTTGTACATGGGGCAGTGACCAAAATCATCCCAAAGAAAAAGAAATGCAAGAAGACAAAGTGGTTGTCTGAGGAAACTTTACAAATAACTGAGAAAAGAAGAAACGTGAAAGGCAAGGGTGAAAGAGAAAGATATACCCAGCTGAAGGCAAAGTTCCAGAGAATAGCAAGGAGAGATAAGAAAGCCTTCTTAAGTGAATAATGCAAAGGAATAAAGGAAAATAATAGAATGGGAAAGACTAGAGATCTCTTCAAGAAAATTGGAGATATCAAGAGAATATTCCATGCAAGGATGGGCACAATAAAGGGCAGAAATGGTAAGGACCTAAAAGAAGCAGAAAAGATTAAGAAGAGGTGGCAAGAATACACAAAAAACTATACAAAAAAGGTCTTAATGACCTGGATAACCGCAATGGTGTGGTCACTCAACTCTAGCCAGGCATCCTGGATTATAAAGTCAAGTGGGCTCAGGGAGCGTCAGTACAAACAAAGCTAGGGTAGGTAATAGAATTCCAGCTGAGCTATTTAAAAATCCTAAAAGATGATGCTGTTAACATGCTGCACTCAATATGTCAGCAAATTTGGAAAACTCAGCAGTGGACACAGGACTAGAAAAGGTCAGTTTTCATTCCAACCCCAAAGAAGGACAGTGACAAAGAATGTTCAAACTACCATATAATTGCCCTCATTTCACATGCTAGCAAGGTTATGCTCCAAATCCTTGAAACTAGGCTTCAGCAGTATGTGAACCAAAAACTTCTTGATGTACAAACTGGGTTTAAAAGAGGCAGAAGAACCAGAGATCAAATTGCCAACATACATTGGATCATAGAGAAAGCAAGTGAGTTCCAGAAAAACATCCACTTTTGCTTCATTGACTACATGAAAGCCTTTGACTGTGTGGATCACAACAACTGTGGAAAATTCTTAAATAGAGGGGAATACCAGACCAGCTTACCTATCTCCTGAGAAACCTGTATGCAGGTCAAGAAGCAACAGTTAGAACTGGACATGGGACCATGGATTGGTTCAAAATTGGGAAAGAAGTACATCAAGACTGTATATTGTCACCCTGCTTATTTAACTTATATGCAGAGTACATCATGCGAAATGCCAGCCTTGATGAATAACAAGCTGGAACCAGGATTACCAGGAGAAATATCAACAACCTCAGATATGCAGATGATACCACTCTAATAACAGAAAGTGAAGAGAAACTAAAGAGCCTCTTGATGAGGGTGAGAGACAAGATGGCGGAAGAGTAGGTGAACGTGGAGTACATCTCTCTCCTTGGATGCATCAGGAATACACCTTAGACAAAGAATGTCTTGCAGAATACCAGCTCAGAGTGGCCAGGAGTCCCTGACCACCAGAAAGGAATATATAGATCCATATAAAACTTGGTAAGATGAAGGAAAGAGGCGGGGGGGTGGAAAGGAGAGTGAGCGGGACTGGATTTGCATCCAGTGGGTGGGGGAACTGACACAGGGGTCAGCAATTCTTGCTGTAGCCCTACATACCCTGGACAGGAAGACAGTTCCTAAAAACCACAGTGGCTGGAAGCTCAAGTGCAGGGATTGGAGAGCAGTCCCAGGGTGAAGTCTGCTGTTGACTATGGGTAAACGGCCAAAGCGGATGTGAGTCAGGAGATCGCAGTTTGAAATGCCTGTGGAGGAAAGCTGAGCAGCTATGGAGGCAAGGCAATACTCCTGAGTCACACACAGTGGGTGGAGCCATCACTGTAGACTCTCTTTTCCCACACACCAGCACCAGCAACAGAGAAATAGAGAAAGACTCCATAGAGGGTGGCCCTTTAAGTGCCTAATGTGTGCAGCAACAGAGAAGAACCAGCCAAAGAGGCCCTTGGAATGTTAACTGCCAGAGGCTAGGAAAATACTCTAATTGGGCCATAGTTCTTGCAGCTTCCCTCATAGCTCAGTTGGTAAAGAATCTGCTTGCAACGCAGGAGACACCAGTTTGATTCTTGGGTCGGGAAGATCCCCTGGAGAAAGGGATAGGCTATCCACTCCAGTATTCTTGGGCTTCCCTTGTGCCTCACTTGGTAAAGAATCTGCCTGCAATGCAGGAGACCTGGGTTTGATCCCTGGGTTGGGAAGATCTCCTGGAGTGGATGGCAACCCACTCTAGTATTATTGCCTGGAGAATCCCCATGGACAAAGGAGCCTGGTCAGCTGGAATTCCATCACCTCCACTAGCTTTGTTCCTAGTGATGCTTCCTAAGGCCCACTTGACTTTGCACTCCAAGATTTATATCTTTTCCCAAATTTGAGAAGTTTCAGACACTATTTTTTCAAGTACTTTTTCAGTGCTACTCTTTCTCGCCTCTCTTTCTGTGTTTCTGATGGCATGTGTGTTAACTCTTTTGTTATTGTCCTACAAGTCCTTGAGATGCTGTCTTTTTTAAACTTCTATTTTGTAGTTGTGGTTTCTCACATATGGTGATTTCTACTGATTTGTCTTCATATCTCTGAATCTACCTTCTGTTGTGTCCACCTTACTATTGAGCTTATACAGCAAGTTTTTCATTCTGATTATTGTATTTTTCAGTTCTTTAATCTTCATTTGCTTATTTTTTGAATTTTTATTTCTTTGGTTAGATTTTCTATTTTTCACGTTTCCAAAAATATGTAGCTGCTTGTTGAAACATTTTTAAGATGACTACTTTAAAACCCTTGTCAGACGATGCCACAAAAAAAGAAAACTACAGGCCAATATCACTGATGAACATAGATGCAAAAATCCTTAATAAAATTCTAGCAATCAGAATCCAACAACACATTAAAAAGATCATACACCATGACTAAGTGGGCTTTATCCCAGGGATGCAAGGATTCTTCAATATTCGCAAATCAAATTCTTCCATATCTGCAAATCAATTAGTGTAATACACCACATTAACATATTGAAAAATAAAACCCATATGATTATCTCAATAGATGCAGAGAAAGCCTTTGATAAAATTCAACATCCATTTATGATAAAAACTCTCCAGAAAGCAGGAATAGAAGGAACATACCTCAACATAATAAAAGCTATATATGACAAACCCACAGCAAACATTATCCTCAATGGTGAAAAATTGAAAGCATTTCCCCTAAAGTCAGGAACAAACAAGGGTGCCCACTCTCACCACTACTATTCAACGTAGTTTTGGAAGTTTTGGCCACAGCAATCAGAGCAGAAAAAGAAATAAAAGGAATCCAGATTGGGAAAGAAGAAGTAAAACTCTCACTGTTTGCAGATGACATTATCCTCTACAAAGAAAACCCTAAAAACTCCACCAGAAAATTACTAGAGCTAATCAATGAATATAGTAAAGTTGCAGGATATAAAATCAACACAGAGAAATCCCTTGCATTCCTATACACTAATAATGAGAAAACAGAAAGAGAAATTAAGGAAACAATTCCATTCACCATTGCAATGAAAAGAATAAAATACTTAGGAATATATCTACCTAAAGAAACTAAAGACCTATATATAGAAAACTATAAAACACTGATGAAAGAAATCAAAGATGACATAAATAGATGGAGAAATATACCATGTTCATGGATTGGAAGAATCAATATAGTGAAAATGAGTATACTACCCAAAGCAATCTATAGATTCAATGCAATCCCTATCAAGCTACCAACAGTATTTTTCAGAGCTAGAACAAACAATTTCACAATTTGTATGGAAATACAAAAAACCTCGAATAGCCAAAGCAATCTTGAGAAAGAAGAATGGAACTGGAGGAATCAACCTATCTGACTTCAGGCTCTACTACAAAGCCACAGTCATTGAGACAGTATGGTATTGGCACAAAGACAGAAATATAGATCAATGGAACAAAATAGAAAGCCCAGAGATAAACCCACGCACCTATGGACACCTTATCTTTGACAAAGGAGGCAAGAATATACAATGGAGAAAAGACAATCTCTTTAACAAGCGGTGCTGGGAAAACTGGTCAACCACTTGTAAAAGAATGAAACTAGAACACTTTCTAACACCATACACAAAAATAAACTCAAAATGGATTAAAGATCTAAACATAAGACCAGAAACTATAAAACTCTTAGAGGAGAACATAGGCAAAACACTCGCTGACATACATCACAGCAGGATCCTCTATGACCCACCTCCCAGAATATTGGAAATAAAAGCAAAAATAAACAAATGGGATCTAATTAAAATTAAAAGCTTTTGCACAACAAAAGAAACTATAAGCAAGGTGAAAAGACAGCCTTCAGAATGGGAGAAAATAATAGCAAATGAAGCAACTGACAAACAACTAATCTCAAAAATATACAAGCAACTCCTGCAGCTCAATTCCAGAAAAATAAAGGACCCAATCAAAAAATGGGCCAAAGAACTAAATAGGCATTTCTCCAAAGAAGACATACAGATGGCTAACAAACACATGAAAAGATGCTCAACATCACTCATTATCAGAGAAATGCAAATCAAAACCACAATGAGGTGCCATTTCACTCCAGTCAGAATGGCTGCAACCCAAAAGTCTATAAGCAATAAATGCTGGAAAGGATGTAGAGAAGAGGGAACCCTCTTACATTGTTGGTGGGAATGCAAACTAGTACAGCCACTATGGAGAACAGTGTGGAGATTCCTTAAAAAACTGGAAATAGAACTGCCTTATGACCCAGCAATCCCACTGCTGGGCATACACACCGAGGCAACCAGAATTGAAAGAGACACGTGTACCCCAGTGTTCATCATTGCACTGTTTATAATAGCCAGGACATGGAAGCAACCTAAATGTCCATCAGCAGATGAATGGATAAGAAAGCAGTGGTACATATACACAATGGAGTATTACTCAGCCATTAAAAAGAATACATTTGAATCCGTGCTAATGAGGTGGATGAAACTGGAGCCTATTATACAGAGTGAAGTCAGCCAGAAAGAAAAACACCAATACAGTATACTAATGCATATATATGGAATTTAGAAAGATGGTAACGATAACCCTGTATGTGAGACAGCAAAAGAGACACAGATGTATAGAACAGTCTTTTGGACTCTGTGGGAGAGGGGGTGGGATGATTTGGGAGAATGGCATTGAAACATGTATAATATCATATAAGAAACGAATCGCCAGTCCAGGTTCGATGCAGGATACAGGAAGCCTGGGGCTGGTGCACTGGGATGACCCAGAGGTATGGATGGTATGGGGAGGGAGGTGGGAGGGGGGTTCAGAATGGGGAACATGTGTACACCCATGGAGGATGCATGTTGATATATGGCAAAACCAATACAATATTGTAAAGTAAAAATAATAATAATAATAATAATAAAATATATAAATAAATAACACCCTTGTCAGATAATTATATCATATATATCTTGGGGCTGGTATCTGTTCATTGTCTTTTCTCATTTCTTTTGTGATTTTCCTGGTCTTGGTAAAACACGTGTTTTGTGTGTGTGTGTGTTTGTTTTGTTATTATATCTGAGATATTTTATATATTATTATGAGATTATGGATCTTATTTAATCTTCTTTTTAGCAGTCATAGTTCAAGAGCCAGGTGGGTGTATTTGTTCAGCTTCCTGTCAGGATCTTCCAAAGCATCCTGGCCAAAATGGGGCACTGACTCATGCTCCTTTATTGCAAATGGGTAGGGTAAAAGTTCAGATCCCTCATCACCTCATCGTCATTTGTCAGGCAAAGGTGGGGCAGTGACTCACATCACATTGTTTTCTCTGAGTGATGTTGTATGATCAGTTCACTGCTTGGCTCTACTGCCTTCCAGGTGGGAAAGAAGAGTGAGCAGAAGTCTGACTTACACCATTTTGTTACTGTGGGTAGGGGTAAAGGGTCAGCTCCCCATGGGGCCCCACTGACATAAGGCGAGGGGAGAGGCAAAGCATGAACTTCCTCTCATTGTACTAGTCCGTTCTGCCTCTCTGATGCCAGATAAGGTAGAGAGTTAGGTCCCCAATAGGCCTTGATGACAGGGGTAAGAGAGGTGAAGCCTTGTTGTAACTACATCTCCCTTGTACAACCTTGTGAAGTTTCACTGTTAGCATGTGGGAGTGGAGGATCAGTTCAAGGCTTGACCCCACTGATGTTCTCCTGAAGAAGCAGAGGGGAATCAGGCCACTGCCTGCATCTAGGAAAGTATGGAATTTCAGCCCTTTCAAATACTACTCTTTCTCTCCTTATTTGTGTCTGGGTTTCAAAAATATGATGGCTTTGCTTTGTGAGATCTCCTGTTTTTATTCTCCTCTCTCATTTCAATTTAAATCTCCTCTTTTCATCATCTCTGTTTTCCTTATCACACTTGATTTTGATTCAACTGCAAACAATTTCTTTTCATTGTGGGACTTTGTCTCACAAAAAGGGAACCCCGGCAGGTCAACTCAGAGTTCATAGCAGTTATATTGCTCTCTCTGTTTTTACTCTATCTTAACATAGGCCCCTTGCACTAAAGTGGTACTGGAGACAATGAACTTCCTTTTAGAGCTGCTGTTCTCAAACTAGCCCATCTCATTGTTTCCCTTGCATTCTCTTTCACAGATGCTACTAATGTGCAGATGGTGTGTCTCTACACCCATATTTTGGGATTTATGGGGCTATCTTGTCATCTTTTTTCTTTTCTTTTTTTTGGGGGGGGGTAAATTTATCCCTGATGCTTGATATTTAGTTTTGTTTTGATATCTAGTTGTTTTGTTTTTTTATGTAGTAGTTTAGAATGACTAAACAACTTTTTTGCCACTTTCATTGTCTTCCAAGAATCCCATCTCTCTTTCCATTCTTATTTTCTATCATTCATTCTTCTCAGAACAGTCTGTGTGGTACTCTCTCTCTCTCCATTGTTTCTTCATGGATAAAGTGGCATCACAGGTACTCACAGGTTATCCAAACAGAAGAGAGAATTCTCATTTTGAGTCAATGACTGATTTAAGCCATCCCTCCCACAAGTTCAATGATGATGTGCTCAGTCACTTCAGTTGCGTCCAGTAAACTCTGCAATCTATGGACTGTAGCCAGCCAGGCTCCTCTGTCCATGGGGATTCTCCAGGCAAGAGTACTAGAGTGGGTTGCCATGCCATCCTCCAGGGGATCTTCCCAACCCAGGAATTGAACCCATATTTCTGGGATCCCCTGCATTGTAGGCAGTTTCTTTACCCACTGAACCACCTGGGAAGCCCATTAGTGCATTCGGTTCAGTTCAATTTAGTTCAGTCGCTCAGTCGTGTCTGACTCCGCAACCCCATGAATCGCAGCACGCCAGGCCTCCCTGTCCATCACCAACTCCCAGAGTTCACTCAAACTCACCTCCATCAAGTCGGTGATGCCATCCAGCCATCTCATCCTCTGTCATCCCCTTCTCCTCCTGCCCCCAATCCCTCCCAGCATCAGAGTCTTTTCCAATGAATCAACTCTTCACATGAGGTTGCCAAAGTATTGGAGTTTCAGCTTTAGCCTCAGTCCTCCCAAAGAACACCCAGGACCAATCTCCTTTAGAATGGACTGGTTGGATCTCCTTGCAGTCCAAGGGACTCTCAAGAGTCTTTTCCAACACCACAGTTCAAAAGCATCAATTCTTTGGTGCTCAGCTTTCTTCACAGTCCAACTCTCACATCTATACATGACCACTGGAAAACCATAGCCTTGACTAGACGGACCTTTGTTGGCAAACTAATGTCTCTGCTTTTGAATATGCTATCTAGGTTGGTCATAACTTTCCTTCTAAGGAGTAAGTATCTTTTAATTTCATGGCTGAAATCACCATCTGCAGTGATTTTGGAGCCCCCAAAATAAAGTCTGACACTGTTTCCACTGTTTCCCCATCTATTTCCCATGAAGTGATGGGACCAGATGCCATGATCTTAGTTTTCTGAATGTTGAGCTTTAAGCCAACTTTTTCACTCTCCTCTTTCACTTTAAGACCCCCTAAACCTTGTTCCTATTAGCTCATGGTATCAGAATGAGGAGAAGTAAACCTACAGGTCTGTCTCCTGACTGCTTTCCTAAGGCATGTAACTGGTCTCTTATCAACTGCACACAGGCCTCCTGAATGCATAGTTTCTCTATCCCACAGAGCTCCTTAAACTGCTGTTGTAAGGGACATATGCAGTAAGCAAGGGCACCAGTATAAAGACAAATGCTAATCAAATAGTGTCAGAGCAGCATTTCACATACTCCCATCAAGCACAGGATATGAAGTGAAGAACAGAATGGAGAAATCATGTCCTAGAGAGGGCTGGTGGGCACTGCGAGTAGGCTGTGTAGGAGTGTCCTGTGCACTACCAAGAAGCCAAGAGATGCACTCCACACCATGTTTCTACCAAGAAATGGGAAGAGCCAGGTCTGACAGGGAAACATTCTATCCCTAAATTAAAACAGAGTGCAGTTCATGGACTGTGAATGCACATTTATGGCATAAAAGAATTTCAAATCTCTGTTTTCATAAAGCAAAAATCTCAAGTCTTTGTGATTGAGTTTCACATTAACTGGGACTTTATTTGCTTTCAACCTAAGCATTGTCAGTTTGAGAAGTAATCCACTGAGATACATAGATCTCTCCATCTAAATTCTAGGGTTTCTTCTTTTGATCCTTGATAAAAAATTTTTATCCAAGAAACAGAATAGATACATGAACCATTAGAGAATGAAATAGGGAATCAAGAAAGATTTAAGTTTTGGTGGCCCTTGCTTTTTTTTTTTAAGTTTTTTAAAGACTATAGCAGAATAAAAGGATCACTGGCTCCGAGTCTCCTAGAGACAACAAGTGATCAAACTAAAACAAACAAGCAAACCCACATCCCTAAACAAGTTTCAGTTCAGTTCAGTCACTCAGTCATGTCCGACTCTTTGCGACCCCATGAATTGCAGCTCGCCAGGCCTCCCTGTCCATCACCAACTCCTGGAGTTCACTCAGAGTCAGTGATGCCATCCAGCCATCTCATCCTCTGTCATCCCCTTCTCCTTCTGCCCCCAATCACTCCCAGCTTCAGGGTCTTTTCCAATAAGTCAACTCTTCGCATAAGGTAGCCAAAGTACTAGACTTTCAGCTTTAGCATCATTCCTTCCAAAGAACACCCAGGACCGATCTCCTTTAGAATGGACTGGTTGGATCTCCTTTCAGTCCAAGGGACTCTCAAGAGTCTTCTCCAACACCACAGTTCAAAAGCATCAATTCTTCGGTGCTCAGCTTTCTTCATAGTCCAACTCTCACATCCATACATGACCACTGGAAAAACCATAGCCTTGACTAGACGGACTTTTGTTGGCAAAGTAATGTCTCTGCTTTTGAATATGCTATCTAGGTTGGTCATAACTTTCCTTCCAAGGAGTAAGCATCTTTTAATTTCATGGCTGCAATCACCATCTGCAGTGATTTTGGAGCCCCCAAAAATAAAGTCTGACACTGTTTCCACTGTTTCCCCATCTATTTCCCAACAAGTTTAGGCAACCTCAATTCCCTGCCCTGCCCCATGGTAAAAAACATGAATACTTTAGGTAGCAGTTCAGAATTTATCTTTATCTCTTACCTGACCCATCAATGGAAGTTCAAAGTCATGATTTTTTTTGGACATCCATATTTTTGCATATAGAATATAAATTCGTATTAGATGATAACTGATTTTTTAAAAATTCAGGTAGAGAAAGAACCAATAACTTTTAACTAAAACCTTCTACATTTTTTGATTACTGTTGAACTTGCTACCATTTAGCAAAAGCAAAATTTCATATGTTTACCTCAAATCTCATTGCTTTACAACTGTGGCATACATTCCACTAAAATAAAAAGATGAAGCAGTTTATCCAGTGATTAATTTAACACTGCTTTCATTAGGAAAAGGGAGGAGGGGGTCATGACGAAGAGGAGACCAATAGACAAAAAAGGTAAATTAAACATACAATGGTTCCCTTAAAAAAAAAAAAAGAAGAAGAAGAAGAAAAAGAGTTATCATTTTCAATTATCAATTAGTATCAATTCAATTATCAATGGTGATAATTGAAGTAAAGGAAACTTCAGCTAGTCTTTTACATCCAACAATGTGGAAAGATGGGATGTATTTTTCAAGTTTAAAATTTCTATATTGACAGTAACATTTTATAATTAGGCATAATATAAATATGCATCCAGTTAAAATTAATACATAAAAGTCTTGCCACATGACTAAGAATGAGACTGATTTTTCCGTACTAATGCTTTTGCAATTTTTTAAGTGAGAGGCTTGGTTCCACAGTTGCCAAGCAATAGAGATTAAAATAAGTCTAAGAAAGTCATCTTTTAAAATGAAATAGAAAGTAATTTTATCAAGAAATTAATTTCTCTAGTTGAGAATCAAAGGATAATTCAAAATCCCTATTAAAGGAAGCCTATCCTTCTTTTAGAAATGGCCAATTTTCCATTGGTACTCAAGCTTAAAAGGAATTTATTATTTGAAATTTGCATAAGGAAATAATGAAAAACTTACTGGTTAAAGGCTACTAATATGTCTTCCTTATGGTGGCTGCTGCTGCTGCTAAGTCGCTTCAGTCGTGTCCAACTCTGTGCGACCCCAGAGATGGCAGCCCAACAGGCTCCCCAGTCCCTGGGATTCTCCAGGCAAGAATACTGGAGTGGGTTGCCATTTCCTTCTGCAGTGCATGAAAGTGAAAAGTGAAAGTGAAGTCGCTCAGTCACGTCCGACTCTTAGCGACCCCATGGACTGCAGCCTACCAGGCTCCTCCATCCATGGGTTTTTCCAGGCAAGAGTACTGGAGTGGGGTGCCATTGCCTTCTCCTTCCTCATGGTTACTAATAAATAAATATGCTATAATTCTAAATAACTAGGGCTGCTTCCCTCCAATAACTCAGCAAGTAGTTTATATTTTTAAAAACTAAAAGATCTTCATGACCCAGATAACCCAGATCACTCACCTAGAGCCAGACATCCTGGAATGGGAAGTCAAGTAGGCCTTAGGAAGCATCATGACAAACAAAGCTACTGGAGGTGATAGAATTCCAGATGAGCTATTTAAGAATCCTAAAAGATGATGCTGTGAAAGTGCTGCACTCGATATGCTAGCAAATTAGGAAAACTCAGCAGTGGCCACAGGACTGGAAAAGGTCAGTTTTCATTCCAATCCCAAAGAAGAGCAATGTCAAAGAATGTTCAAACTACTGCACAACTGCACTCATCTCACACACTAGCAAAGTAATGCTCAAAATTCTCCAAGCCAGGCTTCAACTGTATGTGAACTTCCAGATGTTCAAGCTGGTTTTAGAATAGGCAGAGGAACCAGAGATCAAATTGCCAACATCCGTTGGATCATCAAAAAAACACAAGAGTCCCAGAAAAACATCTATTTCTGCTTTATTGACTGCGCCAAAGCCTTTGACTGTGTGGATCACAACAAACTGTGGAAAATTCTGAAAGAGATGGGATTACCAGACCACCTGATCTGCCTCCTAAGAAATCTGTACGCAGGTCAATAAGCAACAGTTAGAACCAGACATGGAAAAACAGACTGGTTCCAAATTGGGAATGGATTATGTCAAGGCTGTATATTGTCACCCTGCTTATTTAACTTATATGCAGAGTACATCATGAGAAACGCTGGGCTGGATGAAGCACAAGCTGGAATCAAGATTTCTGGGAAAAATATCAATAACCTCAGATATGCAGATGATACCACCTTTATGGCAGAAAGTGAAGAACTAAAGAACCTCTTGATGAAAGTGAAAGAAGAGAGTGAAAAAGCTGGCTTAAAACTCAACATTCAGAAAACTAAGGTCCTGGTACCTGGTCCCATTACTTCATGGCAAATAGGTGGGGAAAATAATGGAAGCAGTGAGAGACTTTATTATTTTGAGCTTCAAAATCACCACAAATGGTGACTGCAGCCATTAAATTAAAAGACGCTTCTTCTTTGGAAGAAAAGCTATGACCAACCTAGACAGCATAAAAGGCAGAGACATTACTTTGCCAACAGAAGTGTGTTTAGTCAAAGCTATGGTTTTTCCAGTGGTCATGTATGGATGTGAGAGTTGAAAAATATCTTTATGTTGTTGGACAATATCTTTATACTGAGCGCCAAAGAATTGATGCTTTTGAAATGCTGTGTTGGAGAAGACTCTTGAGAGTCCCTTGGACTGCAAGGAGATCCAACCAGTCCATTCTAAAGGAGATCGGTCCTGGGTGTTCTTTGGAAGGAATGATGCTAAAGCTGAAACTCCAATACTTTGGCCACCTCATGCGAAGAGCTAACTCATCTGAAAAGACCCTGTTGCTGGGAAAGATTGAAGGTGGGAGGAGAAGGGGATGACAGAGGATGAGATGGTTGGATGGCATCACCGACTCGATGAACACGAGTTTGAGTATGCTCCGGGAGTTGGTGATGGACAGGGAAGCCTGGTGTTGTGCAGTCCATGAGGTCGCAAAGAGTCTGATATGAATGAGCCACTGAACTGAACTGATAGCCACATTTCTCAGAGCCTTTAAAATCCTGATGTTCACAGAAAACTGTAGAATCTTTTAAATTTTATTTATTTATTTATTTTACTTTACAATATTGTATTGGTTTTGCCATACATTGACTTGAATCCAGCATGGATGTACATGTGTTCCCCATCCTGAACCCCCTTCCCACCTCCCTCCCCATCCCATCCCGCTGGGTCATCCCAGTGCACCAGCTGTGAGCACCCTGTATTATGCATCGAACCTGGACTGGCGATTCTTAAAATACAAACTGACTTTTCATGAATTTAGGTCCCTTGGACTTAACCTATTTTTTGGTCAAATCAATCTACATAAATGTCAAGTAATTGACTAAATTCTGAACACTTTTAATCTAAATATGATTTTCCACATTTTATTAGATCTCTGATAATATGTTGTTAGAATAAACATACACACACATTTCCAAAATATTTCATTTTATGCAATCCAGGCACTTTTTATCAAACTAACAAGAAAAGTTTTTAATACTCAGATGGAAATGCAAAAGATCTAAATAACTAAAACAGTTTATAAAATAAAAATAAAATTGGAGAACTTATATTATTTGATTTGAAAAATTACCATAAAACTATAGTAATTGGCGTGGGGTGGGAGGTGGGAGGGAGGGGACATATATATACCTATGGTCAATTTATGTTGATATATGGCAGAAACCAACACAATATTACAAAGCAATTATCTTCCAGTTAAAAGTAAACTTTTTAAAATGTCAAAAAAACTTATAGTAATCATGATAGTGTGATATTGGCATAAGGATGGACCTACAGAACAATAGAGCAGAATGGCAAATCCAGAAATAGACACAAACATTTGTCTGTTCAGTTAATTTTCTATACAGGAGCCAAGTACTTCAATGAACAATGGTAGTCTTTTCCATAAATAGTGATGGAATAACTGAATATTTGTATAGGGATAAAGCTTAATTATTACCCCATACTCCATATTATGCATAAAAATTAACACAAAGTGGATCATAGTCCTGAATTTAAATGTTAAAAATGTAGTTTCTAAAGGGTGAAAATTTTTTAAACAAGGATTTTTTTTTATAAATAACGTTAAGCAAAAAGAAAAAATCAATAAATTAGACTTCATCATGATTAAACCTTCTGCAATTTGAGAGTCTCTTAAGAAAACAAAAACTAACCATGTGATGAAAGGTTTTATATAACATGATCATCGATGTTAAATCCTGGTTATGATACTTTGCAAGATATTACCATTGGAATAAAATGGGTACATCTCTTTACATTTCTAGAAACTGTATATTAATCTATCAGTTCAGTTCGGTCACTCAGTCATGTCCGACTCTTTATAATTATTTCAAATTAAAGGCTTAATCTAAAAAAAGCACATCACAGACTGAGAGAAAACATTTGCAAAATATATATCTAACAAACAGCCTATATACAAAATATATTTCAATATTTTAGATATAAAAAATAAGATGATGAAACTTAATAAAGGTAAAATATTTGAACAGACCACTCACTGAAAAAGTTGCATACAAACAATGACAGGAAAATATGTTCAACATAATTGTCTATCCCAGAGATGCAAGTGAAATCTCCATCCAACTGAGTGGCTAAAATTAAATGATGGACACTTTTCTGGCTCCAGGCTAGATGTAAGCACATGCCCCTATCTATGTTCCTCACACTGCTTTCAAAACAAACAAAGAACCAAAATAATTCTAGATGAAATTTATAAAGCAAGCAACAAAAGATGCCAGAAGTAGAGGGAAGAAGATAGATTGTATAGAGACCCTGAGACTAGAGAAAAGCCAGTGGTGATTTCCTGTAGGTTTTGTTTGTTTGTTTGTCTTTGTTTTTTGCCTCACATATCATAGCCTGGGCACTTAAGAGTCTTGTGACCTGGAAAGAACAATGGGCAAAAGGAGAAAAACTTCCAGAAAAAGCCCACTTTCTCCAGCATAAGAACCAGGAAAAAGGACAAAAACTTTTGACCACTCCTTCCCAATTTAGGGATACATAAAAGAGCACACACAAAGACACACACACTCACCCCTTAATTGTCACTGGCCATGGAAGCTGCAAGGATTGTAGACAGTCTTGTCTTTTACCCCACCCTGCAATAACAGGGAGGCACCTTCTTGTCAACCATGGAGCTGACATGAAGTCCTGACACTCATTCCTGACAAGTAATACTGGAGTAGCACTTTACATTTACAGCCATGGAGACTCTGGGCAAAGACTGATTTTCGGTCTCTTCCCTTCAGTAACTAGGTGGAACTCAGCCCTCGCCAAATGACCACAGACTGTGGGAACACACTTGTCTTTCATCACTGATCTGCAATAGCAAGGTGGTGTCCCTTTCCCTCCACATGGGATGCTGCAGCTGCAGAGAATACCAGCAAAGTTCTGTCTGTGCTTACCACCCTTCAGAAAAAGGGATACCCCTCCCGACTAAATAAGGGGGGATGGGGGTACAGAGGACTATAGAGAGAACTGAACTAGAAAGAGAAATTTTCTTAATCTTTGCATGAAGTCCTGTGCAGAACTCTGAACAGCCCATGCATAAACCAAAAAAATAAGAAAAGGTTTAAGAACTGAACACTGATGTGGACTTTTGCCCAGGTTTTGAATGCTGTCATAATTTAAAAAAATTGAAAGTTAAAAAAAAACAAACTGAATTTTGCAATAAGGAGCTCATGATATGAGCCACAGTCAGCTCCAGGTCTTGTCTTAGCTGACTGTATAGAGCTTCTCCGTCATCATCTCTTGGGTTGTTGAAAAAGTTTGCTATGAACAGTGTTCTCTTGACAAAATTTTGTTACTTTTTGCCCTGTTCATTTTATACTCCATGGTGAAACTTGCCTGTTATTCTAGGTATCTCTTGACTTCCTATTTTGGCATTTTAGTCTGCTATGATGAAAAGGACATTTTTAATTTTTTGAGTGTTAGTTCTAGAAGGTGTTGTAAGTCTTCATAGAACCAGTCAAGTTCAGCTTCTTCAGCATCGGTGCTTGGGGCATAGACTTGGGATTACTGTGATGTTGAATGGTTTGCCTTGGAAATGAACTGAGATCATTCTGTCATTTTTAAGATTGCACCCAACTACTGAATTTCAGACTCTTTGGTTGACTATGAGGGCTACTCAATTTCTTCTAAGGGATTCTTGTCCACAGTAGTAGATAAAATGGTCATCTGAGTTAAATTCATCCATTCTCGTCCACTTGAGTTCATTCTCGTCTATACGTCAATGTTCACTCTTGCCACTCCTGCTTGACCACATCCAATTTACCTTGTCGTGGACCCAACATTCCAGGTTCCTATGCAATATTGTAGTTTACAGCATCAGACTTTACTTTCACCACCAGACACATCCACAACTGAGCAATGTTTCCGCTTTTGCCCAGCCACTTCATTCTTTCTGGAGCTATTAGTAATTGCCACCCACAAGGGATCAGTTACATTGGGGCTTCCCAGGCGACGCTAGTGGTAAAGAACCTGTCTGCCAATGCAGGAGACTCAAGAGACATGGGTTCAATTCCTGGGTCAGAAAGATCCCCAGGAGGAAGGCATGGCAACCCACTCCAGTATTCTTGCCTGGAGAATCTCATGGACAGAGGAGCCTGGTGGGCAACAGTCCATAGGGTCGCTGAGAGTCGGACACAACTAAAATGACTTAGCATGCACACACACTTCCTCAGTAGCATATTGGACATCTTCCTAGGTGTCTTGTAAGGGGAGCTTATCTTCTAGTTTCATATATTTTTGCCTTTTCATACTGTCTATGGGGTTCTTATGGCAACAATACTGGGGTAGTTTACTATTCCCTCCTCCAGTGGACCATGTTTTGTCAGAATTCTTCACTATGACCTATCCGTCTTGAGTGGCCCTGCCCTGCATAGCTCATAGCTTCACTGAATTGTGCAAGCCTCTTCATTACACAAGTCCCTGTGATATATGAAGGGGGTTGTTCCACTGCCTTCTGATATTTTTCAAGTGACTTCATACTTCCATCTTTCCAAAATTTTTATCTTTTTGAGCAAAGAACCCTTCCAGGTACCTTTTATATTCTTCCAGGGAATTGAAATTTTTTGCAATAAGCAAATTTTGTAAAGACAAAAATAAATGGAAATCTGAAGGTATAACGTCTAATAAATACGGCAGATGAATCAGAACTTCCCAGACAAGCTGTAACAGTTTTTGCATGATCATCAAAGAAACATGAGGTCTTGTTTTATCCTGATGGAAGATTATGCATTTCCTGTTGCCACTTCTGGAAGCTTTTCTGTGAGTGCTGCTTTCAGTTGGTCTAACTGGGAGCAGTGCTTGTTGGAATTAATTGTTCAGTTTTCCAGAAAGAGCTCATAATAGAGGACTGCCTTACAATCCCACCATATACACAACATCACCTTCTTTGGATGAAGACTGGCCTTTGGTGTGGTTGGTAGTGGTTTATTTCACTTGCCTCGTGATCTCTTCCATTTCATATAATTGTATAGCATCCACTTTCCATCACCCATCACAATTTGTTTTATAAAGGGAACATTTTCCTTATGTTTCAGTAGAGAATTGCATGCATAAATATAGTCAAGAAGGTTTTTTTCACATAACTTTTGTGGAACCCAAACATTAAAGTGATTAACATAACCAAACTGGTGCAAATGATTTTCGATGCCTGATTTGTATATTTTGAGTATGTCAGCTACCTCCTTCATGGTATAACATTCAGTTCAGTTCAGTTCAGTCACTCAGTCGTGTCCGACTCTTTGGGACCCCATGAACCGCAGGATGCCAGGCCTCCCTGTCCATCACCAACTGCCAGAGTCTACCCAAACCCATGTTCATTGAGTCAGTGATGCCATTCAACCATCTCATTCTCTGTCGTCCCCTTCTCCTCCTGCCCTCAATCTTTCCTAGCATCAGGATCTTTTCAAATGAGTCAGCTCTTCGCATCAGGTTGCCAAAGTATTGGAGTTTCAGCTTCAGCATCAGTCCTTCCAATGAATATTCAGGACTGATCTCCTTTAGGATGGACTGGTTGCATCTCCTTGCAGTCCAAGGGACTCTCAAGAGTCTTCTCCAACACCACAGTTCAAAAGCATCAATTCTTTGGCACTCAGCTTTCGTTATAGTCCAACTCTCACATCCATACCTGACTATTGGAAAAACCATAGCCTTGACTAGACAGACCTTTGTTAACAAAGTAATGTCTCTGATTTTTAATATGCTGTCTAGGTTGGTCATAACTTTCCTTCCAGGTATAATATTGATTGTTCTTAATTAATGTCTCAATTTGATTGCTATCAACTTCAACTGGTTTACCCAACCATGGAGCACTGTCCAGCAAGAAATCTCTAGCACAAAACTTCGCAAACCACTTTTGACATGTTTGATCAGTCACAACACTTTCTGCATACACTGCAGAAATCAAGTTTTGTGTTTCAGTTGTGTTTTCACCTTTCTTGAAACAATAAAGCATAATATGCAAAACGTTACTTTTTTCTTTCATCTTCAATATTAAAATGGCTACACAAAAATTCACCAATTTTGATAAGGTTTTTCTAATGCATGTATTGTGACAGCTGTCACAATACAATCTAATTGTTTCAAATGAAGTTAAAGACAAGTAAGTGCTACTAGAGCCATCATAAGAAGAACAAAAATTAAAGAACCTTTTGGCCAACCCAATAAATCACAGAGAGAAAACAACCTGAGGGACTTATGGGACAGAAACCAAAGGTCTGACATTTAAATCATCAAAGCACCAGAAAGAGAAGAAACAGTGTCAATTAATATTTACTGAATAAATATTTGAAGAAATAGTAACTGCAAAGTCCTAATACTTAGAAAAAGACACACACAAAAATCTAATGTCTGAGGAAGCAGAGCCAACACTAAAAGAAAAATCCAAATAATCTGTACCAAGACATATCAGAAGAAAATTTTTGAAAAATAAACACAAAGAAACATCCTGAAAGCAGCCAGAGATAAATGAGGGTTAAACCTACAGGAGAATAATGATTTGAGTAACAGCTGATTTATCATTAGAAATGATGGAAGCCAAAAAAGGCACAACCTTTCTAAAGTGCTGAAAGAATGAATCAAAGTTCATTGTCAATGAACCAAAGTTCATTGAACCAAAGTTCAATGTCAACCAAAGTTATACATCCAGAAAAAAATATTCTCTAAGAACAAAGATGAAATCTATATTTTCAAATGAAACAAAATTCAGAGAATCTGTCACCAGCAGATCTTCTCTAAAAGAATGATTAAAGTAAGTTCTTCAGACAGAAAGGAAATGAGAGCAAAAGAAAACTTAGAACACCCAAAATGGAGAAAAATCAACAGGAAGAGTAAATATATAGTTAATACAATATACTATTTTTTCTATCTTTTGAGGTTTTCCTTTTCAGTGGGTGAAAGTAAAAATGATAACACTGTCTAATGTGATTCTCAGTGTAAGTAGAAGTAATATTTAAGGCAATCATATTATAAAGAGGGAGGTTAAGGGCTGATAAAGTTTCTATATAATCTTTGAAGCAGTAAAATATTGATACTAGTAGCCAATGATATGTTACAGAGATTGGGAGAATGGATTACAAAAGATGAAGACAAAATTTTAAAAAACCAAACTACATGTTATGCACAAAATCTCACATGAAATGTAATGATTTAGGTATGCTAAACCTAAAAGTACCAAAAAGATACACCATGCAAACACTAAGCCAAGAAACCTGGAATGACTATATTAATATCAGACAAAGTAAATTTCAGAGCAAAAAAAAAATGACCAGAGACAAAAACAATATTATATAACTATAAAATAGTCTATTCATGAAGAAAAGATAACAGTTCTAAATATATATTCATCAAACAACAGAGATTCAAAGCACAGTAGATGAAGTAAAATCTGACAGAATTGAGAAGAGAAACAGACAATAGATTATAATTATAGTTTGGATGTTGGGCTTTCCAGGTGGTGCTAGTGGTAAAGAACCCTCTTGCCAAAGCGGGAGATGCAAACAGATTCAGGTTCTATCTGTGGGTCGGTAAGATCCCCTGATGGAGGACATGGCAACCCCCTGCAAAATGCTTATCTGGAGAATCCCTTGAACAGAGGAGTCTGGAGGGCAATAATGCATAGGGTCACAAAGAGTCAGATGTGACTGAAGTGAGTTCGCACACACACACAGTTTGGGATTTTAACACCCTTCCCTCAATAATTGACAGAAGTAATGAACAGGATTCAGAAGAGAAAGAAAAGAATTGAAGGACCCCATCAATCAACATAATCTAGGGAACTCCTTGGTGGCCCAATGGTTAGGACTTGGTGCTTTCACTGCTGTGGGCTGGGTTTGATCCTTTGTAGGAGAAATAAAATCCCACAAGCCATGTAGCATGGCCATACACACATACACAAGCAAAAAACCAGGATCTAAGTGAAATGTACTGAACAACAGCAGAATACATCATTTCAAGTATACCTAGAAGATAAAGACAGTCTATGTCCTGGGTGTTCATTGGAAGGACTGATGTTGAAGCTGAAACTACAATACTTTGGCCACCTGATGCAAAGAGCTGACTCACTTGAAAAGATCTTGATACTGAGAAGGATTGAGGGCAGGAGAAGAAGGGGACAACACAGGATGAGATGGTTGGATGGCATCACTGACTCAATGGACATGGGTTTAGGTGGACTCCGGCAGTTGGTGATGGACAGGGAGGCCTGGCGTGCTGCGGTTCATGGGGTCGCAAAGAGTCAGACACGACTGAGCGACTGAACTGAACTGATGTCCTAGGATATAAAACAAATATGAAAAACATTAAAAGAATTAAAGTCATACAAAATATATTCTCTGACCACAGGGGAATCAAACTTGAAAGCAATAACAGTGATCAGAAAGTCTCCTGACCTTGGAAATTAAACAACACTTTTCTCAATTATGACAAACTCAACATTCCAATGGTCAAAATGAAGCTTCATGAAAATAATGTATGTATGAGAATAAAAATACAGCATAACATCTGTTGGATGTGGTTAAAGCAGTGCTTATCAGGAAATTTAGAGAACTAAAGTTATATAGTAGGAAATAAAACCAGTAATCTAAGCTTCCACCTCAAGAGAACAGTAAAAGAAGAGAAACTAAACAGAAAGCTAGAAGAAAGGGAATGATAAAGATAAAAACAAGAATCAGTAAAACGGAAAACATGAAAGTAAAAGAGAAAATCAAAGTCAAAGCTTTGGGCTTTTTAAAAATACAAATGAAATAGATAAACATCTTAGCAAGACTGACAATGATAAAAGGAAGATACAAATTACCAACATCAAGGATGAAAGCGAATTCCTACAGAACCCACGGATATTAGAAAGGATAATAAGACAATAACATGATCAAGTCTATACATAGAAATTCAACAAATTAGACAAAATGGCCCAATTCCTTGAAAACCACAAACACAGGATGAAGCTGATTGTTTAAGTAGTCTTATGTTAAATAAATTGAATGTGCAGTAAAAAGAAAGCCAAAAAAAAGAACTTGCAAAAAAGGAAATCTCCAGATCAGTTGTCTTCACTGGTGAATCTACCAAACATTTAAAGATGAATTAATGTGTGGAATCTAGTCAACCTCATGGAAGCTGAGAGTAGAATTATAATTGCCCAGGGTTGGGAGGGGGAGGAAATGAGGAGATGCTGGTCACAAGGTATAACACTTCAGTATGCAAGATAAATAAATTCTGGAAATTGAAAGAACAGTGGGATATGTGATGACTATAATAACAGTACGTGAAATTTGCTATGAGATTAAATCTTAACTGTTCTCACCCCAGAAAAAAAGAAAAAGAAAATGCTAACTGTGTGAGGTGATGAATATGTAAATTAGATTCTTTGTGATGATCACAATATATATGTAAATCAAAGTACCAAGTTATACACCTTTAATGTAAATGATTTTTGTCAATCATACCTTAGTGAAAGTGGGGGTGATATAACATCGGAAATTGAAATTTTTAAAACGTATTATGATTATTTACAATTCTCCAAAAAAATAAAACAAATTTTATAAAACATGAGCAGGATCTGTATGGCAAAAAATACAAAATGTTGACTAAAAAAAATAAAACAAATGGAGATACATGCCATGTTCATAGATTAAAATACTCAGTATAGCTCAGATTCCTGAGGTTTCGGAGAAAAGTTTGCCTTTACCTCATGATAACCATCTTCCATCTGAAAAGCAGCTTCTGATTTGCCATTGGATCCTGACAGACACTAAACTCCTGAATATAGGAAAGCCAGTGATTGCTGCTGCTGTGTTGCTTCAGTCGTGTCCGACTCTGCGCGACCCCACAGACGGTAGCCCACCAGGCTTCCCCGTCCCTGGGATTCTCCAGGCAAGAACACTGGAGTGGGTTGCCATTTCCTTCTCCAATGCATGAAAGTGAAAAGTGAAAGTGAAGTCGCTCAGTCGTGTCCAACTCTAGCGACCCCATGGACTGCAGCCTACCAGGCTCCTCCATCCATGGGATTTTCTAGGCAAAAGTACTGGAGTGGGGTGCCATTGCCTTCTCCGAAGCAAGTGATTATGTGACCCAAAATATCCATCATTTACTTATGTAATCTGCTTCACTGAATTATAATAATGGATACGTAAAGCTATTTCTTTGTTAAACGGGATAGCAAAATGTAAGACCGGACCAGAGCCTCCCTGTGGTCCAGCGGTTAAGAATCCACCTGCCAATGCAAGGGACACAGTTTTGGTCACTGGTGCTAGAAGATCCCACATGCCGAGGGGCACCTGAGCCTGTGTGCCGCAACTTCTGAACCCATGCTCTGGAACCTGCCAGCAGTAACTACTGAAGCCCATGCCCTGTATAGTTCATGCTCTACAACAAGAGAAGCCACCGCAATGAGGAGCCTGCTCACTGCAACTGGAGAAAGCCCACACACAGCGACGGAGATCCAGTGCAGACAAAAATAAATAAATTATATTTAAAAAAGAGACCAGAGCAAAACAGAATCAGAAAGTATAAGCAAACTGTATAATAAAGTAGTTCACAGTGTCATGGTATCAATACTTATTTTAGAAAACTGTTGACCAAAGCCACCTGCATACTTGGGCAGCCATAATGATAATCACTTGCAAGAGCTGTTTTGCAACAGAGGTCCAGATAAGGAATAAGGTGCTGTAGTCAAAAACTAACTGGGAGAATTCAGGAGGGGCCTAAAAGAGGAAGGAGATGTCAATCTATATTCTACCAAACTCCCATAATCCTTCTCGCTGAAATTCATCTTGGCTGAGAGACACACACACCACCAGGAAGGACCCTGAGTCATACCGAACACAGGTCAAGCAAGGTGATTGGCCAGAGAAAACCCGGAAACTAATCCCATTACCATAAAACCCGAGATTGTAAGCCACATGATAGAGCAGTTCTCCTGGTTTCCCTTACTTTGCTGCTCTCTGCCTGAATACCACTTCCCAATAAAATCTTTTGCTTTGTCAGTATGGATGTCTCCTTGGACAATTCATTTCCAAGTGTTAGACAAAAGCCCACTCTCAGGCCTTGGAAGGGGTCCCCTTCCTGCAACACTTACTCTTATTGACTCAACACATGACTCCCCAATGCACCTTAGAGCCCCATGGGGAGTCCCCTATAAACATTTAACAGAGGAGGAAAGAGTACTTTTCTTAGGTTATGGATGTGTCTGCAAGGGATGGTGGCAGAATGGTGACCCTAAAAAACTGTAGTGAAGAGAAATCCTCCTTAGTGGGCAGAGTTTGGGGAGGTATATTTAATTGTCCACTTTGTTCGGAGGAAGATATGTTTAAAATCATACTAATTCTCTTGGACTGCAAGGAGATGCAACCAATCCATCCTAAAGGAAATCAGTCCTGAATATTCATTGGAAGGACTGATGTTGAGGCTGAAACTCCAGTACTTTGGCCACCTGATGGGAAGAGCTGACTCATTTGAAAAGATCCTGATGTTGGGAAAGATTGAAGGTGGGAGGAGAAGGGGACGAGAGAGGATGAGATGTTTGGATGGCATCACCAACTCAGTGGACATGAGTTTGCGTAAACTCCGGGAGTTGGTGATGTTCTGGGAGGCCTGGCGTGCTGCAGTCCATGGGATCTCAAAGAGTCAGACACGACTGAGTGACTGAACTGAACTGAGCTGATGTTGAAAATCATACTAACTCAAGATTAATGATTCAATGAGTTCACTGGTAGTCTGGGACTGGAAAATTATCAAGGAGACTTGGAAGAGACTATATGGATGCACTTCTAGGAACCAAACAGAGAGGGAGGATACAAATAATCACTACTGGACAGGACAAGAGGGTGAAAAACAAGTAGAATTTGGGTATTTATTCCTTTGGTCCTCTGCATGAAGCCTTGAGTTGGCCATTTTAATGTTCCTCTTCTGAAGACCATAGCTCCTCTTGGGGCAATTTCTTGCCAAGCTGTAGTTATATACCCAGCCCCCCACCATAGGTCTTGTGGTGAGAATGGCTCCATACAGCTACTAGTCACAGGGTGTGTCTCAACAACCCTGCTCGTATTTTATTAGATCTCCTTAAGTATCCCATTGTTTCCTAACAACTGACCACAGCAACCCTGATCATAAACTCCACAAGAGTAAGGATTTTTATCTCTTAATATTGTTTGTTAAAATCCCAGCATCTAGGATCATGTCTACCGCACAGCAGGTTTTCAATAAATGTTTGTTGAACAAATATATGTATGGCCCATTTTCTCTCCATTAGAACACTGTAGACTTAAAACTAGTCACAACCTAGAAACTGAGAGTTATGTTTTTGGTTTCTTTTGTTATTGTTGGAATGTTTAGGACTTCAAGCCTGGGAGACAGCATCTCAAGTGACCCTCAGAGAATTGTTCCGAAGAGGAAAGGGGAAGGAGTCAGGCCATATTCAAATTTGCAACAAAGGGGGCAGGTAGTCTGAACATCAAAGATTATTGTTTCAAGTTAAGAATTTAGCACTATTCTGTGCAAGAGAAGATGCAAGGGTCTGGGCTCACTAAAATCATTCCTTTCAGATGCATTTCAGCTGTCTGTGGCCAGCATCTTGGGTTTCCACACTCCCTACAGGGAGTGCCTCAGCCTGATGGCTATTAGATAGCAGATATTCTTCCTGAATTCCCTTAGGACTCACTGGCTCACACAGAAGAGCTGCAACACTCATGACTGTGACATCATTGTTTACTGATATGGCAGGAAATAAATACTCCATTTCACAACATGAATAGCAATTCATATGGCATCACTAATAATTAGTTTTCAAAAATGCATGTTATCTGCTATCTGGTGTTGGAATGGATGTGAGAAAACAACATAAACTGATACAGTTTTTCTGAGGACAATTTGTTCAGTTCAGTTCAGTTCAGTTTAGTCGCTCAGTCATGTCTAACTCTTTGAGACCCCATGAATTGCAGCACGCCAGGCCTCCCTGTCCATCAGTGAACAGTGAACTCCTGGAGTTCACTGTTAGCGTCTGTTAAATATTTAACATTGACAGGGCCTACATGGAGGCTCATGGTTAAAATGGCTCATTATGTTGACCTCACAAAGAATGAAGTCACATTGACCCTTGAGACTGATCGCATTGCTCAAGCAGACATTCTGTTTTCCCACTAGTGCTGACTTTCTTAAGGCTATGCAACCACCAGATTCCAGACCTCAGGTTACGTGACCACAAGACCCTAGCTGCAGGCTAAAAATTAACCACCTGCTCAGAGAATTTTTCATTGGCAAGGTATAAGAAGGACCCCATCAGGAAGAGAGAACACTGGTTCTTCTCAAGGGCCAGTCACTCTCTTGGTTTCCCTTTAATAAATTTCCTTTTCTTGCCTGACTGTCTGGCTCACTCTGTTTTCTCCACACTTGCCTTACAAACATGACCTTTTTTTTTTTTTAATGCCATCTGGCTTTCAGGATCTTGATTCCCCTGCCCAGGAACTGAATCAGGCCCTTGATAGTGAAAGCACAGAATCCTAACCACTGGACCACCAGGGAATTCCCATGTGTATACACTTTAACTGGGCAAGTCTATCATTTTGGCATTTCTGTTAAAGAAATAATCACAAACATACAAAAAATGTATGGGCAATGATGTATGCTATATATTATTTATAAAAGTGAAAACTGGAAACAAACTGAACATCAGTCACAAAGAGACTGATTAAATAAACATGATATACCCCTACAATGCAGCCAAGGAAAAGAATGCTTTAGTTCTACATAGCCTGACTAGATGGGCTTCGCTGGTGGCTTAAACTGTAAAGAATCTGCCTGCAATGCAGGAGACCAAGGTTCAACTCCTGCTTCAGGAAGATACCCTGGAGAAGGGAATGGCTCCCAGTATTCTTGCCTGGAGAATTCCATGGACAAAGAAATCTAGTGGGCTACAGTCCACTGGGGTCACAAAGAGTTGGACACAACTGGAGACTTCCACTTCGCTTTCAACCTGACCAGATAACTGGATCAGGAGACACTTTGTGCAAAAACAAGTAGTAAATAAGTAATGATCATGCTTTTTGGAAAACGCAGTTAGCTCTAACATAAAGTCTAGAAGTCAACATCAGATAATACTGGTTTTATATGGACGATGGGATGGAGAGTAGAGGGAAATTCCATTATCTGGCAAGGACTTATAATTTAAAGAGAAACATTAAAATATACTTACATTAAAAAATAAACAGGGACAACTGAAGTGTTTAAAAGAAAACAGGCTTATTTAATAGCTCTGCTCAGCACAGAATGTAAGGATGATAAAATGTCAAGTTGCGAAGCTTATTACAACACTAATAAATGTAGTCGGGATGACCATCTACTGAACTGTCACATTTTGCTTTCCCAGTACAAGTTCAATGGTATTTACCTTAAAAGCTGCATTTAAAGAAAAAGAAGGGTATTTGATTATTAACAAACCAACTGCATTGTTTATGGAAAACACATTTTTTTGTCCTTCCTAAAGAGTCCACATGACACTGAGTGGGTCCATTTTTGCAAAGATGGAAAATTCAATATGATTAACGAGGTATATCCATGACCATTGGGAGTTGACCAACACAGAAGACTCCTTACCCAGTTGAGGTAAACCTGAATTCCTTTCACTCTGGCCTGGGGCCTAGCCAGGGAAGAGGGTCGAGGGTGGGGTGTGGGATGTGGCAGGAGCTCATCTCCACGGGAGACGTGCCTAGATCCCGGCTGCGGGGAAATCCACCCTGTCTCCCAGTGAAGAGGAAAAGTTAAAATTTTACGTAACCTCCTGCTCCTTCTGCCTCTCTAACTCAGCTTACTCCTTGCAAAGTCTGGATCACGTAGGTCATATAGTCTCAGAAAGGGGGGACTTACAATACTAGGAACTGGAGCTTATCTCACTCACCCTTGTCCTGCTCTTTGCAACTGCCCAGCCCCTGCAAACCTGCTTAATCATGCCTGTCCATGTAAAGGTCAGGCATCCCTCTCCCCATCTTGACTGCTGTTTCCAAGCGTGCAAAACCCCTTAGTTTAAACCAGCCTATTAGCAGCTAGTGTTGCCCACTATAGTCATTCTATAAAAACTCTGTAACCCCTTTGTTCTGGGCTCAGAGCTTAGAATGTTAACTCCTTTGGGCCCGCTGGCGTAATAAACTTGAGTTCTCCAACTCTCCCGAGTGTGGTGCTTGGTTTCTGCAACACCAAAACCCAGGCGTGGGAGCACGCCCACAGACTCCTGCAGGGCAGGTGAGGACGCGCCCAGTCGAGCACTAGCACATCCACTCCGGCGGGAAGACGCCTCCGGATCCAGCCAAGCAAGGCGGGAGAACACGCCCAGACGCAGGACTGCGGTGGATTCCCTGAACGAGGCATAGCGAGGCCAGAGGATGCCAAGATGGAGCGGCAGCGGTGGTGGCTGGGAGCAAGGGAAGAGCCGGTTAGCACCCGCTGAAATGCTCCCACTGCCCTCTCTGCTGGCCCAGAGCCCTGTCCACCCTGGCAGCAGGGAATTGAGGAGGCTGAGCACCAGGGGCAGGGTGTTCCAAGCACGGGTCAGGCTGAGAATTTCCTAGGAAAGCTGCTGAAGCTTTATGTCTCTGCTCACGTAAATTGCACTAACTTCTTGATGATTGTATTCCTTTTTTCATCTTATGAATAGGACCAAACTTTAAAAATCATTGTTATAGAAAAAATGTTTGATGTGAATTAATATTGACCTTATTAATATTAATTAAATTACATATAGTTAATATATTAACTTTAAATATGTAAATATTTATTGCTACTGCTACTGCTAAGTCACTTCAGTCATGTTCGACTCTGCGACCACACAGACAGCAGCCCACCAGGCTCCCCCCTCCCTGGGATTCTCCAGGCAAGAATACCAGAGTGGATTGCCATTTCCTTTTCCAATGCATGAAAGTGAAAAGTCAAAGTGAAGTTGCTTAGTCATGTCCCACTCTTAGAGACCTCATGGACTGCAGCCTACCAGACTCCTCCATCCATGGGATTTTCCAGGCAAGAGTACTGGAGTGGGGTGCCATTGCTGTCTCCAAATATTTACTAGTGATTTATATTAATATTAACTAGAATCTAGTTAATATTAATATATATTAATACATTAGTTCTTATTTAGTTAATATAGTAACATATTGCAGATGTTAACAAGCACAATATATGTAATTTAGTTAAAAGATGTCCTTATAATATTATTCTCATATGTACCTAATTTGGTTAAAAACAAACCAGGATGTTTACTTAAGGTGGCAGCAGAGTCATCTCTGAGAAATACGTGTTTTTTGTTTTTGCCGCACTGTTGTGGGAGCTTAGTTACCTGACCAGAGAACCAAACCAAGGAAGCTCAGAGTCTTAACCATGGAACTGCCAGTGCTTTTCTTGATAATCATTTTCTTATTTTGGATTGTGTGCATTTTCATACATTAATCATTTTTTAAATTCCTCTTTTCCCTTTCCTGAGATAAATTCTGTTTGTCTCAAATACTTTCTTTTATAGTATCGCTGTGCTCAATGTTCAAATGTCTTATTTGCCTTATTCCCAAAATGTGTCTTGACTTCTTTTGGCAACCTTGAGTTTTAATGGGAGCATTGATGAAAAAAGAATGCCTATTCTTTTCTTTGTATTAAAAAAATGTGAAAAACATAGTGATGGAATAAATGTTAGGTATTAAAGCAGGACTCCAAGCAACAGTTAGAACCAGACATGAGACAACAGACTGGTTCCAAATTGGGAAAGGAGTACGTATGTCAAGGTTGTACATTGTCACCCTGCTTATTAAACTTATAGGCAGAGCACATCATGTGAAATGCTGGGCTGGATGAATTACAAGCTGGAATCAAGATTGCTGGAAGAAAATATCAATAAACTCAAATACATAGATGACACCACCCTTATTGGCAGAAAGTGAAGAGGAACTAAAGAGCCTCTTGATGTAGGTGAAAAAGGAGAGTGAAAAAGCTGGGTTAAAAGTCAACACTCAAAAAATGAAGATCTTGGCATCAGATCCCATCACTTCATGACACATGGATGGGCAAACAATGGAAACAGCAAGAGACTTTATTTTCTTGGGCCCTAAAATCACTGCAGATGGTGACTGTAGCCATGATATTAAAAGATACTTGCTCCTTGGAAGAAAAGCTGTGAACAACCTAGACAGCATATTAAAAAGCAGAGACATTACTTTACTGACAAAAGTCGGTATACTTAAAGCTATGGTTTTGCCAGTAGTCATGTATGGATGTGAGTTGGATTATAAAAAAGCTGAGCACCAAAGAACTGATGATTTTGAACTGAGGTGTTGAAGAAGACTCTTGAGAGTCCCTTGGACTGCAAGGAGATAAAACCAGTCAATCATAAAGGAAATCAGTCCTGAATATTCATTGGAAGGACTTATGCTGAAGCTGAAGCTCCAATACTTGGGCCACCTGATGCAGAGAACTGACTCATTTGAAGAGACCCTGGTGCTGGGAAAGGTTGAAGGCAGGAGGAGAAAGGGAGGACAGAGGATGAGATGGTTGGATGGTATCACTGATTCAAGGGACTTGAGTTTGAGCAAGCTCCTGGAGTTGGTGATGGACAGGGAAGCTTGGCGTGCTGCAGTCCATGGGGTCGCAAAGAGTCAGGACACAACTGAGAGACTGAACTGAACACATATTCAAGTTTCCCAAACTGTCTCTTTTATGAAAAAACTGCTATTTCAATCGGGAGCCAATAGAAGACCACCCGTCGCATTTGGCAGTTAAGTTAAAATTTAACCTGTTCTCTTCAGGATCTTTGAGATTCTGGGCAGGTTACTTTTAAGACACTGCTCTACTGCTTTCTAAAATGCATAAAAGCCTCCAGAGAGACCACAACTGTGGACGCGGAGGTCTATGGGAAATGTAGTCTTGAATCCGTCTGTTTCACCGCGCGGCACTCTGGGAAGAGCATTCTGGGCTTCTTCAGCGCGTGTGCAGCCGTAGCCCCGCCTCCTCACTCGTCTCTGAACTCTAGGGGAGCGGTGTCGTTACGTGGGGTTCTGCTCGGAAAGTGAAGGGTGCGCACCTGGGGTGAGAGTGCGAGGGGGCGGGGGGTCAGCTGGGAGGGGGTGCCTTTGTGCCTAGGGATGAGAGCGGAAAATCTTTGACACGCACTCCCACCAACGCTGGTGTACATGCCTGAGCGGGCCCTCAGCCTGGGGAAGGCCAGTAAGGAGTGACCCGGGCCCTCGGGCTCCGAGGGTGCAGGTCGGGTTGGTCCGGTTAAGAGCAGGTGTTCAGTCTAGGCCTGGTTGTGTGGGACCTTGGATTTGGCCTCGCCTGCAGCTTAACAGGGGGAAAAGCCCATGTCGGCGACAGGAGAGTGAATTTATATCGCTGATGATGGCCATGGGTCTGCAATGAGAACCCTAGCTACGGAGCCAGAAGAGCCTGGGTAAATGCCAGGTCTGTCACCTGTAAGCAGGGTTACAGAAGGAACCTGGATAAGAGTCCAGTTTCTCATGAAAATGATACTAATGATGACTGTTTCATGGCGTTGTTTTGAAACTTAGACCTAAGTCATCCCTTGCAAAGTATTTACACAAGTGCCAGATAATGAGCACTGAATAAGTTCCAGTGCTATTATAGTTGGAAGACACTTTATTCTTTTTCACTGGACGGCTTTATGTAACCTCACAACCACTTTAACAAAAGGGGAGGCTCGGGGTGGTGGAACGATGTGCTCAGGTCATAAGTTAGTGGTGAGGGAATTCAGATTGGAGAGTAGGTGTGCTTTACTTACAACCTCAGGCTTATCTAAATATCACACCAGCCTAAAACCGTCATTGTAGCCTTCACAGCCCTTAATATAGTGGCCTGCCCCCAGTTTCCAGAAATACAAGGAACGTGAATGTAGATGGAATCCTACCATGTGTCAGATGTGTTCTGGGAATTCTACTGTCTCTTCCTGTCACTTGGGGCAGACAGCGGTCCCTGGCCTCTTCTGCATTGTCAGGAAGTCTCTCTTTTACGTGTAGTATTATAATAAATTCCAAGAATTAGGCGTTTGCTCCTAAAATGAATTTGTTTCTTAGATCCACATCCCACTTACCTTGAAATAAAGCCATCCTTGTGAGGTTGGAAGCAGGGAGTCTCTATAAAAGGGAGTCTTACCTGGAAGAGAGCATGCATAAGACTTTAGACCTCGCTCCAGAATCTCCTAGCAGAGACAGACTGGGCCTAGAAAGGAGTAGATGCTAAATTTGCAAGATCAGAAGCTGTTCTTAATCCCCCTGCTCAGAATGAGCCAGTCTTGGTGAAGATGCCACCTCCAGAAGCCATCAAACTCTTGACCTTGGGGAGTTTGGGCCATTGCTGAGAAGAGCAAAGTGAGCTGAGGTGGTCCAGGGGCAGGCTACTCAGGAAGAGACATTTTGTTGGAGAGCTTATAAGGACAAGGGCTGGGGGTAAGAAATAACCAGCAGAGGGAGGAAATGCTGTCTCTCCTCCCCTTGAATGGCCCCACTTATTACAGATGCTGTGCTGCTGTCACATGTGTCCATCACATGTGACACTTGTGACATCCTGACCTCACAGGATCCCAGGATGATACTATGTGAAGGGCTTTCCAAGGTCGTCTATTTTAACTCTCTTGAAAACTTTAAAGACATTGAACCTGAAAGGTTCAGTAATTTGTCCAGGGAAACTCAGTTTGTGACAGAATTAGGAGAACAGTGCACTCGATGCTGTCATAGGTTAGTCACCAAAAGCATCTTATCAAAAAGGCCTTTTAACAAATACATCACAGCTAAAACAATTTAAAATTATTGCCTTATAGCATCCTATCTAGGCTTTCTGTGGATTTTTTATACCAGGGGGTAAATAATATTATTAATAGTAAGAAAAATAGATAAATGATTCATACTGAGTATTTTTCTGCTAAGTTAGTTTTAATGAAAGAATAGTGTCTTATTCTTTGGTGTATTTGATTAAACTAATCTCTTGTTTTTATTTATTTGTGTTAGAAGGACACATGTATTATTTTTAAACAGTTGAGAAAAGTTTACATTCACTTGGTAAAAAACCACAGATGTAATCCTCATGGTCATCTCAGAGTCATACAAAGAGAGGTGGTGCCACCTGTACATGATCCCTCTCATGCCCTTTCAAGGCCCAGAGGAAGATGAGGAAAATAAGGAAGATGATCCCCAATTGGGGTGCTGAGATTTGGGGAGGTGAATCTGAGAGCTATACAACAGGTTAAATCTCATGACATCCATCTTCTTTCTGTCCTCTCAGCTGAACCACAATTCTCTACTCTCCCAAAAGCAGAAAATGAACATAATTCAGGTGAGCTCTTTATTCTTTCTCCATTCTGCATTGTATTGGATTTATAAGTCTAAGAAGCATACATATATTAATGGAAAAGGAAAACTAGAAATAGATCAAGTCGATCTTGAGGGATAATATATACACTGTCTTACTATTCACTGTGATGTTTGCTGTCAGCCTTTGATAGGTAACCTTTGTCAGGGTAAATAGGTTACTTCCAGGAACCAGTTTGCTAAGATTTTACATTAGTCATGAATGCATATTATGTTGATTAAAGAACCTGCCTGAAATGCAGGAGGTTTCATCCCTGGTTTGATCCCTGGGTTGAGAAGATCCCCTGGAGAAGGGAATGGCTACCCACTCCAGTATTATTCCCTGGAGAATTCCATGGACATAGTATCCTGGCAGGCTACAGTCCATGGGATTGCAAAGAGTTAGATACAACTGAATAACTAACACACACACACACACACACACACACACATTTTGTTATCTTTTGGAGAAAAACTATAGCTTATTTCCTTTATAAATACTGTAAACAATATAATAGATTTTCAAGTGTACTAGATGGAGAAGGCAATGGCAACCCACTCCAGTACTCTTGCCTGGACCATCCCATGGATGGAGGAGCCTGGTAGGCTGCAGCCCATGGGGTCGCTAAGAGTCGGACACGACTGAGTGACTTCACTTTCATGCATTGGAGAAGGAAATGGCAATCCACTCGTGTTTTTGCCTGGAGAATCCCAGGGACGGGGGAGCCTGATGGGCTGCTGTCTGTGGGGTCGCACAGAGTCGGACACGACTGAAGCGACTTAGCAGCAGTAACAACAGTGTACTAAAATCCCTATGTAGACCTTAATTGCTAATAAGTTTGGTAAGTTGCTTCTTACATGTTTTCCTAGGACTTTTTGCTAGTACTGTATTTAGGATGTTTATTTTTGTATTCACAAATTGAATTACACATACTTTCTTGTTTCTGTGTCCAATTATGGTATCATGGCATGGTCATAATCTCATGAAAGGAAATGGGACATTTTCCTGCTCCTTTAATAATATTTTAGATGAGAAAATTGTGTTTATGTGTAGGTTTTGTAAAGCTCACCTATGAATTAGGGCCTTATGAAGACTTTTTGCATGAAGATTTTCAGTATTTATTGGTCATAAGTCTGTGGTGGATTTGTAATTTTTTCTTTCATCATTACATTTTCATAGAAAATTGTTCATTTTTATTTAAATGTATTTATATGAGCTTGTTTATAGTATTCTCTTAGGATTTCTAAGTATTTGTTTCTTTTATCAGCAATATCCTTTTTGATCAGCTTTAAAATTTTATTTAGTATAATTGTTGCCAGTCAGGAAAGGACAAAGTATGTTCTATTAGGCCCAATCTAAAGCTAAGAATTTCTGTGTCTGAGGGTCTTAGTATTCTGTGCTAGCAGTGGAATCTAAATATTGTGAGTAGAAGAACATACACTTGCCTTGTTTGTGATTTTTACCTTTGGGTACGTTCCTGTCAGCACCCTTTGTTGACAAGAATATGCTTTCTCCATTGAATTGCATTAGCATTTCTGAGGGAAATCAACTAGAATCCTACGTATAGATCTGTTTCTGGATTCTGTTTACTTCTTTTTTTATTTTCTAAATATTTTTATTGAAGTATAGTTGATTTACAGATTTCTGCTGCATGACAAATTGACTAAGTTGAATATATATATATGTGTGTGTGTATATATATATATATATTTAGTACATTCTTTTTTATATTCTGTTCCATTATAGTTTATCACAGGATATAGAATATAGTTCCCTGTGCTACACAGTAAGACCTTGTTGTTTATCCATCATATATATAATAGTTTGCATCTGTTAATCCCAAACTCCCAGTCCTTCCCTCCCCTGCCTCTGCTCCCACTTGGGAACCACAAGTCTACTTTTTATATCTTTGTGGACTCTGTTCATTTCTGATGATCTTAAATCCTTTTGCTAATACCACATTTTCTTTATGAGTGTCTCTTTACAGTAACTGTTGAAATAAATAACATGTGTCTTCCTACTTTTTTAAAGAGTGTTTTAGAGATTCAAAGTTCTTTGCTTCTCTATAGAAAGTTTTGAAAATCAGCTTGTTGATCTCAGGAAAACCTGCTGAGATTTTGATTTTGACTGCACTAACTCTATAGAATCTGTAATATAGCTCAATTTGAGGAGAATTGGCATCTTCTTCAAAATGAGTCTTCCAATTCATGAGCACATTATCTCTCTCACTGGGGGATTCAGAGGGTTTTCTTTTTTTTTTTAAGGTTTTTTTTTTTTTTTTTAATGTGGACCACTTTTTTCAAGTCTTTATTAAATTTCTTACAGTATTGCTTCTGTTTTGTGTTTTGGGTTTTTAGCCATGAGGCATGTGGGGTCTTTGCTCCCTGACCAGAGATGGAACCCACACCCCCTGTGTTGAAAGGTGAAATCTTAACCACTGAGTCTCCAGGAAAGTCCCAAGGTTTTCATTTTTATTCTTTTGAGTCAAAATCATAGTTCTGACTTACAGTTTTTACAGTTTAAAAGAAAAGTCTGTGTTTTGAAGATAAGCTCTAGTGGTGTAGTAGTGAAAGCAGGAACAATATAGGAAGCTATTTCTGTAATCCTAGCAGGGATGATGATCGTGAGAGAGTTACTTACAAGAAGTAGTGGGATTCTGGAGGTACCCTAGGTAAGAGCCAGCAGTCTAAGAGTGTGTGTTTCTTCTCTATGACCTTACAAATAGAGTATGTCATCAAACTTTTTGCATTTCTACAAATGTGATTAAAAAATGATAACTAAAATTTAGTTTTACAAGCTTTCTTCTTCTCATAAGTGAAGTAGAACATCTTTTTTGTTTGTAATTCATCTATATTTCTTTTTTATTGAACTGTTTATTTCTTAAACATTTTCCTGTTGATGTGCTAATTTTTAATTACTATATCCAGCATAGCTTTATAGCCATTTTATGACAATATAAATTGTACAATTTTCCTAGTTTTTTGTATTTTTTCTCTGCTCATGCTTTTTATTTTTATTTTTTAACTGGTGAATTGTTTGGGCATTTTAAAAATATTTATTTAAATATAGTTGATTTACAATGTTGTGTTAGTTTCAGGTGTATAGCAAAATGATTCAGTTATACAAATATACAGACACATATTTGTACACAAACACACACACATGTATATATATATATACAGTGTATATATTCTTTTTGAGATTCTTTCCCATTAAAGGTTAATACAAGATAATGAGTATAGTTTCCTGTGCTATACAGTCAGTCCTTGTTGGTTATCTATTTTATATATAGTGATGTCCATATGTTAATCCCAAACTCCTATTTTATCCCTCCATCCTTTTTCTGTTTGGTAACCATAAATTGTTTTCTATGTCTTTGAGTTTATTTCTCTTTTGCAAATAAGTTCATTGGTATCTTTTTAGATTCTACATATAAATGATATCCTGTATTTGTCCCATTCTCTTTATGCCTTACTTCACTTAATATGATAATCTCTGGATTCATCCATGTTTTGCAAATGGCATAATTTCTTTTTTGTGGCTGAACATTATTCCATTGTATGTATTCATGTATGTCTGCTTTTGTGTATATGTATATCTTCTTTATCCATTTTACTGTGGAAGAACATTTAAGTTGTTTCTGTGTCTTGGCTATTATAAATCCATTCAGTTCGGTTTAGTCACTCAGTCGTATCCGACTCTTTATGACCCCATGAACCACAGCATGCCAGGCCTCCCTGTCCATTACCAACTCCTGGAGTTTACTCAAACTCATGTCCATTGAGTTGGTGATGCTATCCAACCATCTCATCCTCTGTCGTCCCCTTGTCCTCCTGCCCTCAATCTTTCCCAGCATCAGGGTCTTTCAAAATGAGTCAGCTCTTCACATCAAGTGGCCAAAGTATTGGAGTTTCAGCTTCAACATCAGTCCTTCCAATGAACAGCCAGGACTGATCTTCTTTAGGATGGACTGGTTGGATCTCCTTGCAGTCCAAGGGACTCTCAAGGGTCTCCTCCAACACCACAATTAAAAAGCATCAATTCTTCGGTGCTCGGCTTTTTTTATAATTCCACTCTCACATCCATACATGACTACTGGAAAAACCATAGCCTTAACTAGACAGACCTTTGTTGACAAAGTAATGTCTCTGCTTTTTAATATGCTGTCTAGGTTGGTCATAACTTCCCTTCCAAGGAATAAGTGTCTTTTAATTTCATAGCTGCAATCACCATCTGCAGTGATTTTTGAAGCCCCCAAAAATAAAGTCAGCCACTGTTTCCCATCTATTTGCCATGAAGTGACGGGACCAGATGCCATGATCTTCGTTTTCTGAATGTTGACTTTTAAGCCAACTTTTTCACTCTCCTCTTTCACTTTCATCAAGGGGCTCTTTAGTTCTTTTTCACTTTCTGCCATAAGGGTGGTGTCATCTGCATATCTGAGGTTATTGATATTTCTCCCAGCAATATTGATTCCAGTTTGTGCTTCTTCCAGTCCAGTGTTTCTCATGATGTACTCTGCATATAAGTTAAATAAACAGGGTGATAATATACAGCCTTGACGTACTCCTTTTCCTATTTGGAGCCAGTCTGTTGTTCCATGTCCAGTTCTAACTGTTGCTTCCTGACCTGCATATAGATTTCTCAAGAGGCAGGTCAGGTGGTCTGGTATTCCCATCTCTTTCAGAATTTTCCACAGTTTATTGTGATCCACACAGTCCAAGGCTTTGGCATAGTCAAAAAAGCAGAAATAGATGTTTTTCTGGAACTCTCTTGCTTTCTCGATGATCTAAAGGATGTTGGCAATTTGATCTCTGGTTCCTCTGCCTTTTCTTTTTTTTTTTTTTTTTTTTCTGAATAGGATATATTCATTTCTTTTTTTTTTTTTTTTTTTTTATTTATTTATTTTTTTCTTCCAATTTTATTTTATTTTTAAACTTTACATAATTGTATTAGTTTTGCCAAATATCAAAATGAATCCTCCACAGGTATACATGCGCTCCCCATCCCGAACCCTCCTCCCTCCTCCCTCCCCATACCATCCCTCTGGGCCGTCCCAGTGCACCAGCCCCAAGCATCCAGCATCATGCATCGAACCTGGACTGGCAACTCGTTTCCTACATGATATTTTATATGTTTCATTGCCATTCTCCCAAATCTTCCCACCCTCTCCCTCTCCCACAGAGTCCATAAGACTGTTCTATACATCAGTGTCTCTTTAGCTGTCTCGTACACCAGGTTATTGTTACCATCTTTCTAAATTCCATATATATGCGTTAGTATACTGTATTTATGTTTTTCCTTCTGGCTTACTTCACTCTGTACAATAGGCTCCAGTTTCATCCACCTCATTAGAACTGATTCAAATGTATTCTTTTTAATGGCTGAGTAATATTCCATTGTGTATTGAACATCTGGAAGTTCATGGCTCACATACTGCTGAAGCCTGGCTTGGAGAATTTTGAGAATCACTTTACTAGTGTGTGAGATGAGTGCAATAGTGCAATAGTCTGAGCATTCTTTGGCATTGCCTTTCTTTGGGATTGGAATGAAAACTGACCTTTTCCAGTCCTGTGGCCACTGATGAGTTTTCCAAATTCGCTGGCATATTGAGTGCAGCGCTTTCACAACATCATCTTTTAGGATATGAAAGAGCTCAACTGGAATTCCATCACCTCCACTAGCTTTGTTTGTAGTGATGCGTCCTAAGGCCACTTGACTTCACATTCCAGGATGTCTGGCTCTAGGTGAGTGATCACACCATCGTGGTTATCTGGGTCGTGAAGATCTTTTTTGTCCAGTTCTTCTGTGTATTCTTGCCACCTCTTCTTAATATCTTCTCCTGTTAGGTCCTTACCATTTCTGTGCTTTATCGAGCCCATGTTTCATGAAATGTTCCCTTGGTATCTCTAATTTTCTTGAAGAGACCTCTAGTCTTTCCCATTCTGTTGTTTTCCTCTATTTCTTTGCACTGATCGCGGAGGAAGGCTTTCTTATCTCTCCTTGCTATTCTTTAGAACTCTGCATTCAAATGGGTATATCTTTCCTTTTCTCCTTTGCTTTTTAATTTCTCTTCTTTTCACAGCTATTTGTAAGGCCTCGTCAGACAGCCATTTTGCTTCTTTGCATTTCTTTTTCCTGGGGATGGTCTTGATCCCTGTCTCCTGTACAAAGTCACGAACCTCTGTCCATAGTTCATCAGGCAGTCTGTCTATCAGATCTAGCCCCTTAAATCTATTTCTCACTTCCACTGTATAATCATAAGGGATTTGATTTAGGTCATACCTGAATGGTCTAGTGGTTTTCCCTACTTTCTTCAATTTCAGTCTGAATTTGGCAATAAGGAGTTCATGATCTGAGCCATAGTCAGCTCCCGGTCTTGTTTTTGCTGACTGTATAGATCTTCTCCATCTTTGGTTGCAAAGAATATAATCAATCTGATTTCGGTGTTGGCCATCTGGTGATGTCCACATGTAGAGTCTTCTCTTGTGTTGTTGGAAGAGGGTGTTTGTTATGACCAGTGCGTTCTCTTGGCAAAACTCTATTACTCAAAACTCTTTGCCCTGCTTCATTCTGTACTCCAAGGCCAAATTTACCTGTTACTCCAGGTGGTTCTTGACGTCCTACTTTTGCATTCCAGTCCCTTATAATGAAAAGGACATCTTTTTGGGGTGTTAGTTCTAAAATGTCTTGTAGGTCTTCATAGAACTGTTCAGCTTCAGCCTCTTCAGTGTTATTGGTCGGGGCATAGACTTGGATTACCGTGATATTGAATGGTTATTATAAATAGTGCTGTGGTAAATATTGGGGTGCAGATATTTTCAAAGTATGGTTTTCTCCAGATATATACTTAGGAGTGGGATCGCTGAATCATATGGTAACTCAATTCTTAGTTATTTTAAGGACCTTCCATAATGTTCTCCATTCTGACTGCACCAATTTACATTCCCACCAGCTGTGTAGGAGGGTTTTCTTTTCTCCACACACTCTCCAGCATTTGTTACTGGTAAATGTTTTGATGATGGCCATTCTGACTGGTGTGAGGTGACACCTCATTGTACTTTTGATTTGCATCTCTCTAATAATTAGTGGTACTGAGCATCTTTTCATATGCCTGTTAGCCATTTGTATGTCTTCTTTGGAGAAAGGTCCATTTAAGTCTTCTGCCCAGTTTTTGATTGGGTTACTTGATTTCTTTTGTTATTTAGTTGTATGAGCTGTTTGTGTATTTTAGAGAGTAATCCCTTGTTGGTAGCATCATTTGCAGATATTTCTCCCCGTGTGTAGGTTGTCTTCCATTTTTTTATGGTTTCCTTTGCTGTGCAGAAGCTGTTCCATTCAATTTAGGTCCCAGTTGTTTATTTTTGTTTTTATTTAAATTACTGCAGGAGATAGTTCCAGAAAAATGTTGCTGCGACTTATGTCAAAGAGTGTTCCACCTGTATTTTGTTCTAGGATTTTTATATTATCCAGCGCTCCATTTAGGACTTTAATCCATTTATTTTTCTATATAGTTAGTTCATTATTTTACATGTAGCTGTTCAGTTTTCCCAGTACCACTGGTTGAAGAAGAGACTCTGTTTTCTCCATTGTGTAATCTTGCTTCCTTTGTTGTAGATTAATTGACCATAAATGTTTGGGTTTATTTCTGGGTTTTCTATCCTGTTACATTAATCTGTATGTCTGTTTTTGTGCCAATAGCATATTGGTTTTTTTCCTATTTATTTTTTAACATATTTTTAAATTGGAGGATAACTGCTTTAATAATCTCATCATAGATCACAGCCTTATCATGGAGAAGGGGCTTGCATACCTCACTGAAGCTATGGGTGGCCATGCAGGGCCACCCAAGACGGACAGGTCATAATAACAAGTTCTGACAAAATGTGTTCCACTGGGAAAGGAAATGGCAACGCCCACCAGTATTCTTGCCTGGAGAACCCATGGAAAGTATGAAAAGGCAAAAGGATACAACACCAAAAATGAGCCTCCCAGGTCAGAAGGTGTCTAGTATGCTACTGGGGAAGAGCAAGAGATGACTCTACACATGGACATCATCAGATGGTCAGTACCGATTTCGGATTGATTATGTCCTTTGCAGCAAAAGTGGAGAAGCTCTATACAGTCAGTTAAAATAAGACCTGGAGCTGACTGTGGCTCAGATCATCAGCTCCTTATTGTAAAGTTCAGGCTCAAATTGAAGGAATTAGAGAAAACCACTAGGCCATTCAGGTATGACCTAAATCAAATTCCTTATGATTATACAATGGAGGTGATGAATAGATTCAGGGGATTAGATTTAGTAGACAGAATACCTGAAGAACTGTGGACAGAGGTTCATAAAATTGTACAGTGTTACAGTGACCAAAACTATCCCAAAGAAAAAAATATAAGAAGGCAAAGTGGTATTTGAGGAGGCTTTACAAATAGCTGAGGAAAGAGAAGCAAAAGGCAAGGGAAAAAGGGAAAGATATATCCAGCTGAATTTACAGTTCCAGAGAATAGCAAGGAGAGATAAGGACATCTTCTTAAATGAACAATGCAAAGAAATAGAGAAAAACAATAAAATGGGGAAGACTAGAGGTCTCTAAAGAAAATTGGAGCCATCAAGGAAACATTTCATGCAAAAATGGGCATAATAAAGGACAGGTATGGTAAGGACCTAACAGAAGTAGAAGAGATTAAGAAGGAAGAATATTCAGAACCATATAATAAAGGTCTTTTTCAGTTATGATTTTCTCAGGATATGTGCCCAGTAGTGGGATTGCTAGATATATGGATGGAGACGGCAATGGCAACCCATTCCAGTACTCTTGCCTGGAAAATCCCATGGACAGAGGAGCCTGGTGGGCTGCAGTCCATGGGGTCGCTAAGAGTCGGACACAACTGAGCGACTTCACTTTACTTTTCACTTTCATGCATTGGAGAAGGAAATGGCAACCCACTCCAGTATTCTTGCCTGGAGAATCCCAGGGACGGGGGAGCCTGGTGGGCTGCCGTCTATGGGGTCACACAGAGTCGGACACCACTGAAGTGACTTAGCAGCAGCAGATATATGGTAATTTTATTCCTAGTTTTTTTAGGGACTCTCCATACTATTCTCCATCGTGGCTGTAGCAGTTTGCATTCCCACCAGCAGTGCAAGAGGGTTACTTTTTCTCCACACCCTCTCCTGCATTTATTGTTTGGGGATTTTTCGATGATGGCCATTCTGACTGGTGTGAAGTGATACTTATTTTAGTTCTGATTTTCATTTCTCTAGTAATGAGCTGTCTTGAGCATCTTATCATGGTGTCATTGGCCATCTGTATGTCTTCTTTGGAGAAATGTCTGTTTAGGTCTTCTGCCCATCCCAGTGTTCAATGCAGCACTATTTACAATAGCTAGGACGCTGAAGCAGCCTAAATGTCCACTGACAAATGAATGCAGAAAGAAGTTGTGATACATATGTGCAATGGGATACTACTCAGCCATAAAAAGGAACACATTTAAGTCAGTTCTTGTGAGGTGGATGGACCTGGAGCTTGTTATACAGAGTGAAATAAGTGAGAAAGTAAAAAATATACCTTAACATATATATATGAAATCTAGAAAACTGCTACTGATGAATTTATTTGCCAGGCAGGAATTGAAATGTAGACTTAGAGAACAGATTTAGGACACAGTGAGGGAAGGGGAGGAAGGGACAAATCGAGAGAATAGCATTGAAACATATACATCACCATATGTAAAATAGAAAGCTAATGGGAAGTTGCTGTATAACTTTGGAAGCTCAATGCAGTAGTCTGTGATAACCTAGAGAGGTTGGATGGGATGGGGGCGTGGAGGGGAGGTTCAAGAGGGTGAGGACATATGTATACATACAGCTGCTTTCATGTTGTTGTATGGCAGAAGCCAACACTATATTGTAAAGCGGTTATTCTCCAAGCTAGGCTTCAGCAATACGTGAACTGAGAAAATACAGATGTACAGGCTGGATTTAGCATCACATCTTGCTTAAGCCTAGCTTGAAGGATTTTGAACATGACCTTGTTACCACATGAAATGAGTGCAGCTATATGTTAGTTTGAACATTCTTTGGCACTGCTCTTCTTTGGGATGGGAATGACAACACCTTTTCCAGTTCTGTGGCCACTGCTGAGATTTCCAAATTTGCTGATATACTAGGTGCAGTACTTTAACAGCATCATTTTTTAGGATTTGAAATAGTTCAGCTGGAATTCTGTCACCTCCACTAGCTTTGTTTGTAGTAATGCTTCCAAAGGCCCACTTGACTTCATAGTCCAGGATGTCCTGCTCTAGGTTAATGACCACACCATTGTGGTTATCCAAGCCATTAAGAACTCCAGGCTGGGTGAATCCCAAGCTGCAATCAACATTGCCAGAAATATCAACAACCTCAGATATGCAGACAATACCACTCTAATGGTAGAAAGTGAAGAGGAACTAAAGAGACTCATGGTAAGGGTGAAAGTGGAGGGTGAAAAAGCTGGCTTGAAACTCAACATTCAAAAAACTAAAATCATAGCCTCCAGTCCCATCACTTCATGGCAAATGGAAGGGGAAACAGTGGAAGCAGTGACAGATTTTCTTTTCTTGGGCTCCAAAAATCACTGCAGATGCTGACTGCAGCCATGAAATTAAAAGACGCTTGCTCCTTGGAAAGAAACCTATGACAAACCTAGACAGCATATTAAAAAGCAGAGACATCAGTTTGCCAGAAAAGGTCTGTATACTCAAAGCTATGGTTTTTCCAGTAGTCATGTACGAATGTGAGAGTTGGGCTGTATAGAAGGCTGAGCACTGAAGAATTGATTTAGGCTTGTGGTGCTGGAGAAGACTCTTGAGGGTCCCTTGGAGTGCAAGGAGATCAAATTAGTCAGTCCTAAAGGAAATCAACTCTGAATATTCATTGGAAGTACTGTTGCTGAAGCTCCAATAATTTGGCCACCTGATGTGAAGAGCCAACTCATTGGAAAAATCTTCTCTAGCACTAAAGTTTGAAAGCATCAGTTCTTTGGTGCTCAGTGCTAGAAACGACTGAAGGGAAGAGGAGAAGGAGGCATCAGAGGATGAGATGGTTGGAGATGAGACAGCATCCCTGACTCAATGGACATGAATTTGAGCAAACTCTGGAAGATAGTGGAGGACAGAGGAGTCTGACATTCTACAGTCCATGAGGTCGCAAAGAGTTGGACACAACTTAGCAACTGAACAACTCAACAGCAACTTGGTTTACAGTGTAGTGTTGATTTCTGCTGTAGAACAACATGAATCAGCCATAATTTTATATATATATATCCTCTGCCTCTTGAGCCTCCCTCCTCACTCCCATCTCACATCTCTAGTTTGTCACAGAGTGCCAGGCTGGGCTCCCTGTGTTAAATAGAAGCTTCACACTAGCTGTATATTTTACACATGATAGTGTACAGATGGCGATTCTACTTCCTCACTTCGACCTTCTCTCTCCTTCCCCCACTGTGTCCATGAGTCCGTTCTTTACTTCTGTGTAGTAGAACTGTACTATTTTTCTAGAAACCATATAGATGCATTATTTGTTTTTATGTTTCAGATGTATTTCATTCTGTATAACAGGCTCTAGGTTCATTCACCTCACTGCTGCCGCTGCTGCTAAGTTGCTTCAGTCGTGTCTGACTCTGTGCGACCCCATAGATGGCAGCCCACCAGGCTCCCCCGTCCCTGGGATTCTCCAGGCAAGAACACTGGAGTGGGTTGCCATTTCCTTCTCCAATGCATGAATATGAAGAGTGAAAGTGAAGTCGCTCAGTCGTGTCCGACTCTTAGCGACCCCATGGACTATAGCCTACAAGGCTCCTCCATCCCTGGAGTGGGGTACCATTGCCTTCTCCACATTCACCTCATTACAACTGTATAAAATTTGTTCCTCTTTAGGCTGACTAATATTCCATTGTGTATATATCACATCATCTTTCTTGATTCATCTGGTGATGGATATCTAGGTTGCTTCCATGTACTGTTGGTGGTGTTGTTCAGTCACTAAGTTGTGTCTGGCTGTTTGTGAGCCCATGAACTGCAGCATGCTATCCTCCCCTGTGCTTTACTATCTCCTGGAGTTTGGCTCAAACTCTTGTCTATTGAGTCAGTGATGTCATCCAACAATCTCATCCTCTTTTGCCCCCTTCTCCTCCTTTCTTCGGTCTTTCCCAGCATCACAGTCTTTTCCAGTGTGTTGGTTCTTTGCATCAGGTAGCCAAATTATTGGAGCTTCAGCTTCAGCATCAGTCCTTCCAATAAATATTCAGGGTTGATTTCCTCTAGGGTTGACTGGTTTGATCTCCTTACTCTCCAAGGGACTCTCAAGAGTCTTCTCCAGCACCACAGTTTGAAAGCATCAGTTCTTTGGTGCTCAGTGCTCTTTATGGTTCAACTCTCACTTCCAAATATGACTACTGGAAAAAACCATAGCTTTGGCTATACAGACATTTGTTGGCAAATTGATGTCTCTGCTTTTTAATACACTAAGTTTGTCATAGCTTTTATTCCAAGGAGCAAGCATCTTTTAATTTCCTGGCTGCAATCAACCGTCTGCAGTGATTTTGGAGTCCAAGAAAATAAAGTCCATCACTATTTCCATTTTCTCCCCCATCTATTTGCCATAAAGTGATGGGGCCAGATGCCATGATCCTAGTTTTTTTTTAATGTTAAGTTTAAGCCAGCTTTTTCACTGTCCTCTTTCACTTTCATCAAGAGGCTCTTCAGTACCTCTTCGCTTTCTGCCATTAGGGTGGTATCATCTGCATATCTGATGTTGTTGATATTTCTCCCAGCCATCTTGATTCCAGCTTGTGAGTCATCCAGCCTGGCATTTTACATGATGTATTCTGCATAAAAGTTAAATAAGCAGGGTGACAGTATACAGCCTTGACATTCTCCTTTCCCAATTTGAATCAGTCCATTGTTCCATGCCCAGTTCTACCTGTTGCTTCTTGACCTGCATACAGGTTTCTCAGGAGACAGATAGGTTGGTCTGGTATTCCCATCTCTCTTTAAGAAATGTCCACAGTTTGTTGTGATCCATACAGTCAAAGGCTTTAGCATGGTCAATGAAGCAGAAGTAGATGTTTTCCTGAAATTCTCTTGCTTTTTCTCTGATCTAGTGGATGTTGACAGTTTGGTTTCTGGTTCCTCTGCCTTTTCTAAATCCAGCTTGTACATCTGGGAGTTCTCAGTTCACATATTGTTGAACCCTAGCTTGAAAGATGTTGAGCATGACCTTGGTAGCATGTGAGATGAGGGCAATTGTACAGTAGTTTGAATATTCTTTGGCATTGCTCTTCTTTGGGATTGGAATGAAAACTGACCTTTTCCAGTCCTGTGGCCACTGCTGACTTTTCCAAATTTGATGGCATATTGAGTGTAGCACTTTAACTGCATCATCTTTTAGGATTTTAAATATCTCAGCTGAAATAATATCATCGCCACTAGTTTTTTTTTGTAGTAATGCTTCCTAAGGTCCACTTGACTTCAACTCCAGGATGTTTGGCTCTAGGTTTGTGAGGATACCTTCATGGTTATCTGGATCATTAAGATCTTTTTTGTATAGTTCTTCTTTGTCCTTGATATCTCTTCTTAATCTCTTCTGCTTCTCTTAGATACTTGTTTCTGTCCCTTATTGTGCCCATCTTTGCATGAAATGTTCCCTCAGTATCTCTAATTTTCTTGAAGAAGTTGCTAGTCTTTTCCATTTTATTGTTTCCCTCTATTTCTTTGCATTGTTCACTTAAGAAGGCTTTCTTATCTCTCCTTGCTATTCTTTGAACTTTGCATTCACTTGGGTATATCTTTCCCTTTCTCCTTTACTTTTTGCTTCTCTTCTTTTCTCAGCTATTTGTAAGGCCTCCTCAGACAACCATTTTGCCCTCTTGCATTTCTTTTCTTTGGAATGGTTTTGTTCACCACTTCCTATACAACGTTATGAACCTCCATCCATAGTTTGTTAGGCACTTTGTCCATCAGATCTAATCCCTTGAATCTATTTGTCATTTCCACTGTATAATCAAGGGATTTCATTTAGTTCATACCTGAATGGCCTAGTGTTTTTCCCTACTCCCTTTAATTTAAGTCTGAATTTTACAATAACGAGCTCATGACCTGAGCCATAGTCAGCTCCCAGTCTTGTTTTTCTTGACTATGTAGAGCTCCATCTTTGGCTGCAAGGAATATAATGAATCTGATTTAGGTATTGACCATCCATTGATGTCCATATGTAGAGCCGTCTCTTGTGTTGTTAGAAGAGGGTGTTTGCTATGATCAGTGAGTTTTCTTGGCAAAACTTTTGTTAGTCTTTGCCCTGCTTCATTCTGTACTCCAAGGCTAAACTTGCCTGTTACTCCAGGTGTTTCTTGACTTCCTACTTTTGCATTCCAATCCCCTGTGATGAAAAAGACATCTCTTTTTGGTGTTGGTTCTAAAATGTCTTGTAGATCTTCAAAGAACTGTTTGGCTTCAACTTCTTTGGCATTATTTTTGGGGGCATAGGCTTATATTACTGTGATGTTGAATGGTTTGCCTTGGAATTGAACCTAGATCATTCTGTCGTCTTAGGGATTGCACCCAAGTACTGCATTTCAGACTCTCTTGTTGACTATGAGTGCTACTCCATTCCTTCTAAGGGATTATGTCCACAATAGTAGATTTAATTGTCATCTAAATTAAGTTCACCCATTCCCTTCCTAGGGAGAAGGCAGTAGCAACCCCAGTCCAGTACTCTTGCCTGGAAAATCCCATGGATGGAGGAGCCTGGTAGGCTGTAGTCCATGGGGTCACTAAGAGTTGGACAGGACTGAGTGACTTCACTTTCACTTTTCACTTTCATGCATTGGAGAAGGAAATGGCAACCCCTCTAGTGTTCTTGCCTGGAGAATCCCAGGGACGGGGGAGCCTGGTGGGCTGCCATCTCTGGGGTCGCACAGAGTTGGACACGACTGAAGCGACTTAGCAGCAGCATTTCCTTCCTAAAATGTTGATGTTCACTCTTGCCATCTCCTGTTTGACCACATCCACTTTACCTTAATTCATGGACCTAACATTCAGGTTCTTCTGCAATATTGTGCTTAATAGCATTGGACTTTACTTTCATCACCAGATACATCCACAACTGAGCATTTTTTCCACTTTGGCTCAGCCTCTTCATTCTTTCTGGAGCCGTTTCTTCACTCTTCTCTAGTAGTATATTGGACATCTACCAACCTGGGGGCTTATCTTCCAGTTTTATGTCTTTTTGCCATTTCATAGTGTTCATGGTGTTCTCAAAGCAAGAAAAATGAAGTAGTTTGACATTCCCTTCTCCAGTGGACCTCATTTTCTCAGAACTCTCCACCATGACCCATCTGTCTTGGGTGTCCCTGAATGGCACGGCTCATAGTTTCATTGAGTTACATTGAGTTACAAGGCTGTAATTGATGTTATCATTTGGTTAGCTTTCTGTGATTGTAGTTTTCATTCTGGAGGTCATGGTATTGCAGTTCTTGCTGCTTCTGTCTACCCTCTGATGGATGAGGATAAGAGGCCTGTGCAAGCTTCTGATGGAAGGGAATAGCTGTGAGGATAACTGGGTCTTGCTTTGGTGGGCAGAATGCTGCCCAGTAAATCTTTAATCCAGTTTTCTGTTCATGAGTGGGGTTGAGCTCCCTCCCTGTAGTTTGCCCTGAGATGGACCCATCCTGGCGTCTGCATTTTCTGTGGTAGTGCTAATGTCAACCTCCTCCAAGAGGACTTATGCCAACACACCGTACCTAGCAGGACTGCTGCTGCCAGTGCCCTTGACCCTGTGGCAGGCTACTATCAACCTACACCTCTGCAGGAGACTCCCACACACTCACAGACAAGTCTGGCTCCGTCTCTTGTTGGGTCACTGCTCCTTTCCCCTGAGTCCTGTTGCCCCAAGGTTTTCTTTGTGCCTTTCAAGAGTCTCTGTTTCCCTCACTTCAGTTCAGTTCAGTCGCTCAGTCTTGTCCGACTCTCTGTGACCCCATGAACCACAGCACGCCAGGCTTCTGTCTATCACCAACTCCCGGAGTTCACCCAAACCCATGTCCATCAAGTCGGTGATGCCATCCAGCCATCTCATCCTCTGTCATCCCCTTCTCCTCCTGCCCTCAATCTTTCCCAGCATCAGGGTCTTTTCAAGTGAGTCAGCTCTTTGCATCAGGTGGCCAAAGTATTGGAGTTTCAGCTTCAACATCAGTCCTTCCAATGAACACCCAGGACCAATCTCATTTAGGATGGACTGGTTGGATCTCCTTGCAGTCCAGGGGACTCTCAAGAGTCTTCTCCAACACCACAGTTCAAAAGCATCAATTCTTTGGCACTCAGCTTTCTGTATAGTCCAACTCTCACATGAGTCCAACTCATGACCACTGGAAAAACCATAGCCTTGACTAGACGGACCTTTGTTGGCAAAGTAATGTCTCTGCTTTTGAATATGCTATCTAGGTTGGTCATAACTTTCCTTCCAAGGAGTAAGCGTCTTTTAATTTCATGGCTACAGTCACCATTTGCAGTGATTTTGGAGCCCAGAAAAATAAAGTCTGACACTGTTTCCACTGTTTTCCTGTCTATTGGCCATAAAGTGATGGGACCAGATGCCATGATCTTAGTTTTCTGAATGTTGACTTTTAAGCCAACTTTTTCACTCTCCTCTTTCACTTTCATCAAGAGACTCTAGTTCTTTTTCACTTTCTGTCATAAGGGTGGTGTCATCTGCATATCTGTTGCTGCTGCTGCTGCTGCTAAGTCGCTTTAGTCGTGTCTGACTCTGTGCGACCCCATAGACAGCAGCCCACCAGGCTCCCCCGTCCCTGGGTTTCTCCAGGCAAGAACACTGGAGTGGGTTGCCATTTCCTTCTCCATCTGCATATCTGAGGTTATTGATATTTCTCCCGGCAATCTTAATTCCAGCTTGTGCTTTATCCAGCCCAGCGTTTCTCATGATGTACTCTGAATAGAAATTAAATAAGCAGGGTGACAATATACAGCCTTGATGTACTCCTTTTCCTATTTGGAACTAGTCTGTTGTTCCATGTCCAATTCTAACTGTTGATTCCTGATCTGCATACAGGTTTCTCAAGAGGCAGGTCAGGTGGTCTGGTATTCCCATTTCTTTCAGAATTTTCCCCAGTTTATTGTGATCCCCACAGTCCAAGGCTTTGGCATAGTCAATAAAGCAGAAATAGATGTTTTTCTGGAACTCTTTTGCTTTTTTGATGATCCAGTGGATGTTGGCAATTTGATCTCTGGTTCCTCTGCCTTTTCTAAAACCAGCTTGTTTCCCTAGTCCTCTGAAAATTGTTCTGTAGTCAAATTGCGCTGACCTTCAAACCTGGGGATTCCTGGTCCCTTTATCAGATCCCCAGATGGGGAAGTCTGATGAGGGGCCTAGAACCTTCGAATCACATTGAGAACTTCTTTGTTATAGTTGTTCTCCAGTTTGAGCATCACCCACCTGGTGGCTCTATGGTAGGGCTCCAGGCTGTATGGTAGGGCTAATGTCAACACATTGCACCTCCCAAGACTGCTGCTGCCAGTGCTCCTGTCCCCACAGCAGGCCACTGCTGACCCACACCTCCTCAGGAGACCCTGAAACACTCACAGGCAGGTCTGGCTCAGTCTCTTGTGGAGGTCACTGCTCCTTTCCCTGGGTCCTGGTGCGCACAAGATTTTATTTATGCCCTCCAAGAGCCTCTGGCAGGTATGTGGTTTGATTTTAACATGATTGTGCCCCTCCTACCATCTCGTTGTGACCTCTTCTTTGTCCTTGGACGTGGGTTATCTTTTTTTTGGTGGATTCCAACATCCTTCTGTCAGTGGTTGTTCAGCTGCTAGTTGGGATTTTGATGTTCTCACTGGAGGAGAAGGGTGCACATCCTTCTACTCAGCCATGTCCTGGCTATTGTAAATAATGTTGTATGAACATTGGGGTGTGTGTCTTTTTGAATTGTCATGTTTTCATGCTATATGCTTAGTAATGGGATTGCTAGGTCATATGGTAAATTTATTCCTAGTTGGTTAAGGAATCTTCATGATGTTCTCTGCAGGGGATGTACCAATTTACATTCTCATCAGTAGTACAGGAAGGTTCCCTTTCTCCACATCCTCTCCACCATTTATTGTTGGTAGATTTTTTGATGATGACAATTCTAAATGGTGTGAGGTGATACCTCATTGTAGTTTTGATTTGCATTTCTCTAGTAATGAGTGACATTAAGCTTTTTTTCACATGTTTGTTGTCCATCTATGTCTTCTTTGGAGAAATTCTGTTTAGGTCTTGTCATTTTTTTAATTCGGTTTTGTTTTCCTTATATTGAGCTGTTTATGTTTTTTGTAGATTAATTGTTTGTCGGTTACTTTGTAATTATTGTCTCCCATTCTGAGGGTTGTCTTTTCATCTTTACAGTTTCCTTTGCTGTGCAAAAACTTTTAAGTTTAATAAAGTTCCATTTATTTATTTTTGTTTTTATTTCCATTGCTCTAGGAGGGAGTCAAAGAGGATCTTGCTGTGATTTATGTTAAGGAGTGTACTATCTGTGTTTTCCACTAAGAGCTCTATATTTTCTGGCCTTACCTTTAAGTCTTTAATTCAACTTGAGTTTGTTGTTAGGAAGTATTCTAATTTCATTCTCTTACATGTAGCTGTCCAGTTTTTCCAGCTAAGAGGCTCTTTTTTCTCCATTGTATATTCCTGCCTCCTTTTTCAAAAATAAGGTACTCGTGAGTACATGGGTTTATTTCTGGGGGTTCTATCCTATTCTGCTTAGCTATATTTTTGTTTTTGTGCCAGAACCATATTGTCTTGATGAGTATAGCTTTGTAATATAGTCTGAAGTCAGTAAGATTGATTCATCTATCTCCATTTTTCTTTCTCACAATTGCCTTGCCTATTCGAGGTCTTTTGGGTTCCCAAACAATATGTAAAATTTTTTGTTCTAGTTCTGGAAAAATTCCATTGGTAATTGGATAGGGATTGCATTGAATATGTGGATGACTTTGGGTAGTATTCTCAAATTTTCACAATATTGATTCTCCTAATCTAAGAACATGGTATATCTCTCCATCTGTTTGATCTCTTTTATCAATATCTTATAGTTTTTTGCATACATGTCTTTTATCTCTTTAGGTAGGTTTATTCCTAGATATTTTATTCTTTTTTGTTTCAGGGATGAATGGGATTGTTTACTTTCTGATTTCCCCTTTTGATTTTTTATTGTTAGTATAGGATACAGGGGATTTCTATGTATCATTTGGTATCCTGCAACATTACTGAATTCATTGATTAGCTCTAGCAATTTTCTGGTGGCATCTTTAGGGTATTCTGTTTAGTATCCTGTCATCTGCAGATAGTGAAAGTTTGGCTTCTTGTTTTTCAGTCTGGCTTCCTTTTATTTCTTTTTCCTTTCTGACTGCCATGGCTAGGACTTCCAAATCTATATTGAATAATAGTGATGAGAGAGTCAGTTCCTAGGCAGGTTGATAAGAAGTCTGGGGTCCCTGAGGAGGAGAAAGGGGTCTTGGGCTCTCAAAGCAGAGATAGGGGTCTGGAATTCTCAAGGAGGAAAGGACATCTTTTTTTCCCCTCTACATTCCTTAGTCTGATGATTACACAACAACTCAGTTTAAACTCTGTACTAAGGACTGATGTTGAAGCTGAAACTCCAGTACTTTGGCCACCTGATGCAAAGAGCTGACTCATTTGAAAAGACCCTGATGCTGGGAAAGATTGAGGGCAGGAGGAGAAGGGGACGACAGAGGATGAGATGGTTGGATGGCATCACCGACTCAGTGGACATGAGTTTGAGTAAACTCCGGGAGTTGGTGATGGACAGGGAGGCCTGGCGTACTGTGTTCATGGGGTCGCAGAGTTGAACACGACTGAGTGACTGAACTGAATTGAAGGATTATATAAATGGCAACCCGCTCCAGTACTCTTGCCTGGAGAATCCCATGGACAGAGGAGCCTGGGTGGCTACAGTCCACGGGGTCGCAAAGAGTCGGACACGACTGAGCGACTTCACTCATAACAACAATGTGCCTGCTTGAAGACAGTTTCTCCTTCCTGAAAACCTTCTGGCTAATCCTGTTATCTTAAAATGTAAATTATGGGAGTGAGTCTAGTAAGAGCTTTACAACCTTGAGACATTCTTTTGATTTATTGTAATAACTAATTAAAAAAGTATATAACTCGCTTGCTAACACTAGCAAGGGGGGCATTCTCTATCCCCCTTCTGATGTCTATGTCAGAGGCTTTCTCTGTCCCTTTTCTTACTTTAGTAAAACTGCTACACAAAAGCTCTTTTGAGCGATCAAGCCTGGTCCTTGGTCCCAAAGCCAGATTTTCTTCGGAGATCACAAATCTGACATCATTCACCGTAAGGTATCAGTGGCAAGAATGGGCGCCGATTATCATGTTCCTGATCTTAGAGGAAATGCTTTTAGTTTTTCCCCATTGAAAATGTTGTTTGGTGTGGGTTTGTTGTATATGGCCTTTATTATGTTCAGGTGGGTTCTTTCTATGCCAGTTTTCTGGAAAATGTTTATCATAAATGGGTGTTGAATTTTGTCAAAAGCTTTCTCTGCATTTATTGAGATGATCATATGGTTTTTATTTCTCAATTTGTTAATATGGTTTATCACATTTATTGACTTATGTATATTCAAGAATCCTTGCAGCCCTGGAATAAACCCCATCTGATCATGGTGTATGATCCTTTTAATGTGTTGTTGGATTCTGTTTGCTGTCATTTTTTTGAGGATTTTTGCATCTGTATTCATCAGTGATATTGTCCTGTGATTTTCTTTTTTTTGTGGTATCTTTGTCTCATTTTGGTATCAGGGTGATAGTGGCCTCATAGAATGAGTTTGGGAGTATTCCTCCTTCTGCAATTTTTTGGAAAAATTTGAGTAGGATCAGTTCAGTTCAGTTCAGTCGCTCAGTCGTGTCCAGCTCTTTGCAACAGCATGAATCGCAGCACACCAGGCCTCCCTGTCCATCACCAGCTCCCAGAGTTCACCCAGACTCACGTCCACGAGTCAGTGATGCCATCCAGCCATCTCATCCTCTGTCGTCCCCTTCTCCTCCTGCCCCCAATCCCTCCCAGCATCAGAGTCTTTTCCAATGAGTCAACTCTTCGCATGAGGTGGCCAAAGCACTGGACTTTCAGCTTTAGCATCATTCCTTCCAAAGAAATCCCAGGGCTGATCTCCTTTAGAATGGACTGGTTGGATCTCCTTGCAGTCCAAGGGACTCTCAAGAGTCTTCTCCAACACCACAGTTCAAAAGCATCAATTCTTCGGCGCTCAGCCTTCTTCACAGTCCAACTCTCACATCCATACATGACCACAGGAAAAACAATAGCCTTGACTAGATGGACCTTTGTTGGCAAAGTAATGTCTCTGCTTTTGAATATGCTATCTAGGTTGGTCATAACTTTCCTTCCAAGGAGTAAGCGTCTTTTAATTTCATGGCTGCAATCACCATCTGCAGTGACTTTGGGGCCCCCCAAAATAAAATCTGACACTGTTTCCACTATTTCCCCATCTATTACCCATGAAGTGATGGGACCAGATGCCATGATCTTAGTTTTCTGAATGTTGAGCTTTAAGCCAACTTTTTCACTCTCCTCTTTCACTTTCATCAAGAGGCTTTTTAGTTCCTCTTCACTTTCAGCCATAAGGGTGGTGTCATCTGCATATCTGAGGTTATTGATATTTCTCCCAGCAATCTTGATTCCAACTTGTGTTTCTTCCAGTCCAGCCTTTCTCATGATGTACTCTGCATATAAGTTAAATAAGCAGGGTGACAATATACAGCCTTGACATACTCCTTTTCCTATTTGGAACCAGTCTATTGTTCCATGTCCAGTTCTAACTGTTGCTTCCTGACCTGCATACAGATTTCTCAAGAGGCAGATCAGATGGTCTGGTATTCCCATCTCTTTCAGAATTTTCCACAGTTTGTTGTGATCCACACAGTCCAAGGCTTTGGCATAGTTAATAAAGCAGAAATAGATGTTTTTCTGGAACTCTTGCTTTTTCCATGATCCAATGGATGTTGGCAGTTTGATCTCTGGTTCCTCTGCCTTTTCTAAAACCAGCTTGAACATCAGGAAGTTCACGGTTCACATATTGCTGAAGCCTGGCTTGGAGAATTTTGAGCATTACTTTACTAGCATGTGAGATGAGTGCAATTGAGTAGGATAGGTGTTAACTATTCTCTAAATGTTTGATAGAATTTGCCTGTGAAGCCCTGTGGCAGTGGGCTTTTGTTTGTTGGAAGATTTTTGATCATGGTTTTGATTTCAGTGCTTGTGATTGGTCTGTTCATATTTTCTGTTTCTTCCTGGTTCAGTCTTGGAAGGTTATACTTTTGTAACAATATGTCCATTTCTTCCAGGTTGTCCATTTTTTTGGCATGTAGTTGCTCCTGATAGTAGTCTTTTATTATCCTTTGTATTTCTGCATTGTCTGTTGTAGCTCCTTTTTCATTTCTAATCATATTGATTTGAGTCTTCTCCCTGTTGCTTTGATGAGTCTGGCTAATTGTCAACTTGGTTTATTGTCTCAAAGAACCAGTTTTAGTTTTATTGAACTTTGCTCTTATTTCATTATTTTTTCATTTATTTCAAAATAAATCAAACATCTGATCTCTATGCTTTCTTTCCTTCTACTAACTTCATCAGGTTTTTTGTTCTTTATCTAGTTGCTTTATATTCTAAGGTTAGGTTGTTTATTTGATGTTTCTTGTTTCTTGAGGTTAGCTTGTATTTCTGTAAACTTCCCTCTTAACACTTCTTTTATTGCATCCCATAAGTTTTGAGTTGTCTTTTTTTGGGGTAGTAACATACTGTTTTGATGACTATAGCTTTGTAGTATAATCTCTAGTCAGGTAGCTTGATCCCCTCTCCCCATCCCCCCAGTTCTATCTTCTTTTTCAAAATTACTTTGTCTATTTAGGGTCTTTTGAAAATATTTGATCTTTATATTGTTGAATTTAGTATTTTTTTCTTTTATGTTTTGTTGATTTTTAGTCATTGTTGGCCATTACCCACTATAACAATATAAAAGAATTGTTCTGTGTAGTCTTCTAGAATATGGTTTTATTTTTTACATTTAAATCTTGAATATATTTTAATTTTTCCTGCTCTGTGGTGTGATACATAGACCTCTCTTTTCCAGATGGCCATCTATTTATCCAAATGACATTTGTATCCAGCCTTTCCTCACTCATTAAATGATATTATCTGTATTTAAATAGGAAAGTGATTCTGTTTCTCATTCTTCCTACTATCCACTTTCTCTAATTTAAGCTTAGACATCTTTCTGGGCTCTCACTAGTGCACTGCTCCTTTTGCCCACTTCTATGTTTGCATTAGACTGTGGATAATAGTATTCTATTTTTTTTTTAATCTAGTATTACCTTACCCTCTGTCTTCCAGAATTTTTTCAAAATTCAGGCCTTGTGCTGAGGTTTTTCTGTATTCCTGTTTTGTCATATTTTTATTACTTTAAAAGTTTTGTATTTTATCTGAATGTGGTTTTGGAGACAGGAGATATAAGTATGTGTGTTTAGTCTATTCCCTTAAACTAGAGAAACAATTTTTGGTTGTAATTCTCCCTGGTGGCTCAGACAGTATAGCGTCTGCCTGCAATGTGAAAGACCTGGGTTTGATCCCTGGGTCGGGAAGATCCCCTGGAGAAGGAAATGGCAACCCACTCCAGTACTCTTGCCTGGAAAATTCCATGGCCAGAGGAGCCTTGTAGGCTACAGTCCCTGGGGTTGCAAAGAGTCAGACATGACCGAGCAACTTCACTTCACTTCACTCTTAATATTTTTGTTTTCTCTTTTTACCACTGAGAATTTATTTCTCAGCCTTCCTGGCTTATCTTTACACCTTACTTTTAAATTTTGCTATTCCCTTGAATTTATTCCTTGGTTGTTTTCTTTCCTAAAATTTCTATATCCTTTCTGAACCAGCCCTTTTTCTCTAATGACTTCACTTACCATCTTAAGGACTAATGTCTCCTAAATCCTTTTTTTCATTTTAGACCTTCCTTCTCCATTCCAGGATCATGCAGCCAATCATGAAATAATTCCATTTGTAAATTCTGCAGGTGTTTTGAGTACAATTGAACAACATCTACTCTCTGTGACCCAACTTGTGATTCTTATTTATTTTTCCAGTCTCTGTATATGACATCAGCATCTATCTTGGTTGTGGAGCATTTCTTTGTATAGCTATAAAAAAAAAAATAGTGACCAGATTTTTTTCCTCTAAGAATTAATTCCCTTTCTTTATGTCTGTTGCTTTGCCTTAGGATAGATCATCCCTAAAATTGGGTAGTTTGTTTTGTTGCTGAAGATATTATCCACTATTCATACAGAGTGATAGTTCTAATGAGGAGAGATTTTTCTTCCTAGGAGACATTTGCAAGTATTTGAAGATATTTTTGATTGATGCTATTGATATCTGATTAGTAGAAGTAGGGATGCTGGTAAACATCCTGGAATACACAGGACAGTCTTCCACAGAAATAGCTTTATCTGGTCTAGAGTGTCAGTAGTGCCAAATTGAAGAAACCCTGTTCTAGTGTAAAGGCAGAGTTGCTCATCTTTTATAGCATTTTGTTTTAAACTCTAAACAGTTAAACATATGTTAGGAGAAAACCATGGTTTGAAAGTATACACTCACCCCAGTGTTCATTGCAGTGCTGTTTACAGTAGCCACAGCCTGAAAGCAGCCTAAGTGTTCATCAAAGACTCTATATAGATACGGTGCATATATACAATGGAATGTTACTCAGCCATTAAAAAATGAAATAATGCCATTTGCAGCATCATGGATGGAAAGGTGGGGAGAGAGGGATAAATTGGGAGTTTAGAATTGACATATACACACTGCTATGTTGTGCTACTGTATAGCACAGGGAACTCTGCTCAGTATTGTCATAACCTAAATGAGAAAGGAATTTGAGAAAGAATATATATGTATATATAAATCTCTTTGCTGTACACTTGAAACTTACAGAATATTGTAAAACACCTATAGACCAATATAAAATAATCATTAAAACATAAACAGAAAATATAGTAAGAGTTAGTTTTCAAAAATATTTTCTACGTCCTGATTCTGAACCCTCAGATTGAGTAGAAATATATTGTTACAGGCATCAGTGTCATTCAAGGATGTGACTGTGGAATTCACCCAGGAAGAGTGGCATCAGATGGACTCTGCTCAGAGGACCTTGTACAGAGATGTAATGCTGGAGAACTACAGCCACCTCGTCTCAGTGGGTGAGCAGACCTTACCATGCAACTTCCTCAAGAATGCAGATTCAGTTTTTTCTTTTTTTAAATATTAATCACTTTTATTGAAGAATATTAAATGAAAAATAAAATTCAGCACTTCATTATACAAATCAATAAGTTTAAAAAGTTATGCAGTAGCTTACTATCATCAGAGTCATGGTTTGGAATATGTTCATCATCCCCCCAAAATTCCTTGTACCCCTTTGCAGTGAGTCCCTTCCTCTCATACCTCTTCGCAGATGCCAGCCAATCACTGATCTATTTTCTATTTCGATACTTTTTCCTTGTTTTGAATCTTATATAAATGAATTTATATATAGCATCTTTTGTCTGACTTCCACATTTAGCATGATGCTTTTGAGACTCCTGTGTGTGTATCACCAGTTTATTCTTTTTAGCCTGAGTAGAATTCTTTTGTGTGCATATACTACAGTTTGTTATTCTTTCAGCTCATGGATACATGGGTGTTTTTCCAGTTTGGAGCTGTTATGAATAAAGCTTCTATGAACATTCACATATAAGTCTTTGTGTCAATATGTTTTTATTTCTTATGTAAATACCTAGGAGTGGGCTTACCTAGTCTTCTGGTAAGTTTATATGTAACTTATTCAGAAAGTTCCAGATGTTTCCCCATTGGGTCTACTGTGTTTCATACCTATAAGCAATGCCTAAGAGTTCTCACTGCTGTTACCAGCAGTTGGTTTGGTAAGTCTTACTATTTTTAACCATTGTAGTTGATGTCTAGTTGCATCTTATTGGATTTTAATTTGCATTTCTCTGGTAATTAACAATGTTGAACTTCTTTTCATGTGCTTTTTAACCATTCATAATCTCCTTTAATGAAGTGTTTCATCAAATCTTTTGCCCATTTTTTTGTTTTGTTTTTTGGTTTGGGTCTTATTGTTGAGTTGAAGGAGTTCAGACCTTACCAGATACATGTTTTGAAAATGTTTCTTCTCCAGGTCTGGCTTGCCTTTTTAGAAGAAAATGTTTACAGATGGTTTTGGTTTGCTATATACTTAAAAAAATTTTTATATGACATGATTAAGATTCAGGGATTTAGATCAATTGTATTCTTCATGTTTCCCCTAATGGTTATATCTTACATAACTATAGTATAGTCTTAACACAGGGAAATAGGCATTGGTACAATGAATGTGAATAGCTTTGTATCATTTTTTTACTTTATAATTTTGTATTGAGGCATGGTTGATTTATAATATGATGTTAGTTTCAGGTGTACAGCAGAGTGATGCAGTTATATATTCTTTTCCAGATTCTTTTCCCTGATAGGTTATTACAAAATACTGAGTATAGTTCTCTGTGCTACAGAGTACATCCTTGTTGTTATCTATTATATATTGGGTTGGCCAAAAGGTTCATTTCTTTTTTTCCCATAAGATGGCTCTAGTAGTGCTTTAGTTGTCTTTAATGTCATTCGAAACCAGTTTGTTAGATTTTATTGTGACAGCAGTCATATCAGTATACATTTAAAAAAAACTTATCAAAATTGGTGAATTTTTGTGTAGCCATTTTAATATTGAACACAGAAGAAAAAAAACAGTTTTGACATGTTATGCCTTATTATTTCAACAAAGGTAAAAATGCAACTAAAACACAAAAATAGACTTGTGCAGTGTATGGAGAAGGTATTGTGACTGATCAAACATGACAAAAGTGGTTTGTGTAGTTTTGTGCTGGAGATTTCTTGCTGGACAGTGCTCCATGGTCAGGTAGTTGAAGTTGATAATGATCAAATAGAGACATTAATTGAGAAGAATCAATGTTATATCATGTGGGAGATAGCTGACATACTCAAAATATCCAAATCAAGATTTGGAAGTCATTTGCACCAGCTTGGTTATGTTAATCACTTTGATGTTTAGGTTCCACCTAGGCTAAGTGAAAAAACCTTTGTAACCATATTTCACATGTGTTTCTCTACTGAAACATAATAAAAATGTTCCATTTTTAAAACAAATTGTGATGGGTGTTGAAAAGTGGATACTGTACAATAATGTGAAATGGAAGAGATTGTGGGGGCAAGTGAAATGAACCACCACCAATCACACCAAAGGCATCTTCTTCCAAGGAAGATGGTGTTGTGTGTATGGTGGGATTGTAAGGGAATCCTCTGCTATGAGCTCCTTCTGGGGAATCAAACAATTAATTCCAACAAGAATTGCTCCCAGTTAGACCAACTGAGAGCAGCACTTGATGAAGAGTGTCCAGAATTAGTCAACAGAAAATGCATAGTCTCCATCAGGATAATGCAAGACCACATGTTTCTTTGATGCCTAGGCATAAACTGTTATGCTTTGGCTGGAAGTTCTGATTCACCCACCATATTCACCAGCCATTGTACCTTCAGATTTCCTTTTATTTTGGTCTTTACAAAATTCTCTTAATGGAAGAAATTTCAGCTCCCTGGAAGACTGTAAAAGGAACCTGGAACAATTCTTTGCTCAAAAAGATAAAAAAGTTTTGGGGAAATGGAATTATGAAGTTGCCTGAAAAATGGCAGAAGGTAAAGGAACAAAACAGTGAATTCATGGCACAATAAAGTTCTTGGTGAAAATGGAAAATGTGGCTTTTTTTTTTTTTTTAATCAAAGGAACTTCTTGGCCACCCCAATACATAGTAGTGTGTATAGGTTAATCCCAAACTCCTAATGTATCCCTTTCTTCTCCTTTACCCTCTGGTAACCATACGTTTATTTTCTGTGTCTGAGTCTGTTTATATTTTGAATTAAATTCATTTGTATCTTTTTTTTTATTCTGCACAAAAGCATATTTCATGATACTTTTCTTTTTCTATCTGGCTTACTTCACTTAGCATGATAATTTATAGGTCAGCCATGTATCTGCAGAAGGCGTGATTTTATTCTTTTTGTGGCTGAATAATACTTCATTCTGTGTATGAGATTATATCTATATCTATCTTACCACAATTTCTTTATCCGTTCATCTGTGTATGGACATTGGGTTGCTTCCATGTCCTAGCTATCATAAATAGAGCTGTGGTAACATTGGAGCATATGTATCTTCAAACCATGGTGTTCACCAAATATATACCTAGGATTTGGAGAAGGAAGTGGCAGCCCACTCCAGTATTCTTGCCTAGAGAATCCTGTGGACACAGGAGCCTGGGAAGGCTACAGTCCGTGGCGTTACAACTTAGCGACTGAGCACACGCCTAGGATGTGCTTCCATGGATCATATGATAGCCCTATCATTTTCAGTTTTTTAAGGAACCTCCATACTGTACTCCATAGTGGCTACACCAGTTTACATTCCCACCAGCAGTGTGGGAGGATTTTTTCCTCCACACCTTCTCTAGCATTTGGTACTGATAGATGTTTTGATGATGGCCATTCTGACTGGTGTGAGGTAATAACCTCATTGTAATTTTGATTTGCATTTCTCTGATAATTAGTGATATTCAGCATCTTTTCATATGCTTATTAGCCATCTGTACAACTTCTTTGGAGAAATGTCCATTTAGGTCTGCCTATTTTTTGATTGAGTTGCTTGGTTTCTTTTGTTACTGAGTTTCATGAACTGTTGTATGTTTTGGAAATTAATTCCTTATTGGTAGCATCATTTGCAGATATTTTCTCCCAGTTTGTAGGTTATCTTTCATTTTTATTGTGGTTTCCTTTGCTGTGCAAAAGCAAAAGTGTTGTTAGGCCCCCATTTGTGTATTTTTGTTTTTATTTCCATTACTGTAGGAGACAGATCCAGAAAAATATTGCTGCAATTTATGTCAAAGAGTGTTTTGCCTGTATTTTCCTCTAGGATTTTTATAGTATCCAGTCTTACATTTAGGTCTTTAATCCATTTTGAGTTTATTTTTGTATATATTGTTCAGTTCAGTCTAGTCTCTCAGTCGTGTATGACTCTGTGACCCCATGAATCGCAGCACACCACACCTCCCTGTCCATCACCAACTCCTGGAGTTTCTCATCCTCTGTCGTCCCCTTCTCCTCCTGCCCTCAATTTCTCCCAGCATCAGGGTCTTTTCCAATGAGTCAACTCTTCGTATGAGGTGGCCAAAGTATTGGAGTTTCAGCCTCAGCATCAGTCCTTCCAGTGCACACCCAGGACTGATCTCCTTTAGGATGGAGTGGTTGGATCTCTTGCAGTCCAAGGGACTCTCAAGAGTCTTCTCCAACACCACAGTTCAAAATCATCAATTTTTCGGCGCTCAGCTTTCTTCACAGTCCAACTCTCACATCCATACGTGACCACTAGGAAAACCATAGCCTTGACTAGATGGACCTTTGTTTGCAAAATAATGTCTCTGCTTTTGAATATGCTATCTAGGTTGATCATAACTTTCCTTCCAAGGAGTAAGCCTCTTTAAATTTCATGGCTGCAATCACCATCTGCAGTGATTTTGAAGCCCCAAAAAATAAAGTCTGACACTGTTTCCACTGTTTCCCCATCTATTACCCATGAAGTGATGGGACCAGATGCCATGATCTTAGTTTTCTGAATGTTGAGCTTTAAGCCAACTTTTTCACTCTCCTCTTTCACTTTCATCAAGAGGCTTTTTAGTTCCTCTTCACTTTCTGCCATAAGAAAAGGGTGGTGTCATCTGCATATCTGAGGTTATTGATATTTCTCCCGGCAATCTTGATTCCAGCTTGTGCTTCTTCCAGCCCAGCGTTTCTCATGATGTACTCTGCATAGAAGTTAAATAAGCAGGGTGACAATATACAGCCTTGACATACTCCTTTTCCAATTTGGAACCAGTCTGTTGTTCCATGTCCAGTTCTAACTGTTGCTTCCTAACCTGCATACAGGTTTCTCAAGAGGCAGGTCAGGTGGTCTGGTATTCCCATCTCTTTCAGAATTTTCCAGTTTATTGTGATCCACACAGTCCAAGGCTTTGGCATAGTCAATAAAGCAGAAATAGATGTTTTTCTGGAACTCTCTTGCTTTTTCGATGATCCAGTGGATGTTGGCAATTTGATTTCTGGTTCCTCTGCCTTTTCTAAAACCAGCTTGAACATCTGGAAGTTCACGGTTCACATATTCCTGAAGCCTAGCTTGGAGAATTTTGAGCATTACTTTGCTAGCATGTGAGATGAGTGCAATTGTGTGGTAGTTTGAGCATTCTTTGCCATTGCCTTTCTTTGGGATTGGAATGAAAACTGACCTTTTCCAGTCCTGTGACCACTGCTGTTTTCCAAATTTGCTGGCATGTTGAGTGTAACACTTTCACATCATCATCTTTCAGGATTGAAATAGCTCAGCTGGAATTCCATCACCTCCACTAGCTTTGTTTGTAGTGATGCTTTCTAAGGCCCACTTGACTTCACATTCCAGGATGTCTGGCTCTAGGTGAGTGATCACACCATCATGCTTATCTGGGTCATGAAGATCTTTTTTGTACAGTTCTTCTGTGTATTCTTGCCACCTCTTCTTAATATCTTCTGCTTCTGTTAGGTCCATACCATTTCTGTCCTTTATCGAGTCCATCTTTGCATGAAATGTTCCCTTGGTATCTCTAATATATTGTTAGAGAAAGTCTATAATTTCATTGTTTTTATGTAGCTGTTCAGTTTTCCCAGTACCATTTGTTGGGGAAGAGACTCTTTTCTCCATTGTATAGTCTTGCCTCCTTTGTCATGGATTAATTGACCATAAGTGTGTGGGTTTATATCTGGGTTTCTGTCCTCTTCCATTGATCTCTGTGTGTTTTTGTGCCAGTACCATGCTGCTTTAATGACTACAGCTTTGTAGTAGGGTCTGAAGTCAGGGGCCCTGATTCCCCCAGCTCTGATTTTCCGTTCTCAAGATTGCTTTGTCAAGTTTCAGGATCTTTTGTGTTCCCATTCAAATAAAAAATATTGGGTTCCAGTTATGTGAAAAAAGCCATTAGTAATTTGATACAAATTGCATTGAATCTGTAGACTGCCTTTGGCAATATGATCATTTTGAAAATACTGATTCTTTGAATCCAGGAACATGGTATATCTTTCCATTTGTTTATGTCATCTTCTCTTTCTTTCATCATATCTTGTATCAACAGTTATCAGAATATAGGTCTTTTGCCTCCCGAGGTAGTTTTATTGCTAGGTACTTTATTCTTTTTGATGCAGTGCTAAAAGGATTGTTTCCTTAATTTCCTATTCTGATCTTCCTTGCTAATGTATAGAGATGCATAGATTTCTGTGTATTAATCTTGTATCCTGCAACTTTACTAAGTTTATATATAAGCTCTAGTAATTTTCTTCTGTGTATTCTTGCCACCTCTTAAATCTCTTCTGCTTCTGGTAGGTCCTTGCTGTTTCTGTCCTTTCTTATGCTCATCTTTGCATGAAATGTTCCTTTGGTATCTAATTTTCTTAAAGAGATCTCTAGTCTTTCCCATTCTATTCTTTTGTATCTCTCCTTGCTATTCTTTGGAATCTACATTCAATTGGGTATGTCTTTCCCTTTCTCCTTTGCCTTCATTTCTTTTTTTTTCTCAGCTCTTCGTAAGGCATCCTCAAACAACCATTTTGCCTTCTTGCATTTCTTTTCTTTGGGATGGTTTTGGTCACTGCCTTCTATGCATTATTAAGAACCTCCAACCATAGTTCCTCAGGCACTTTGTCTACCAGATTTAATTACAAACCGCCATCCATAATTCCCCAGGGACTTTGTCTATCAGATCTAATCCCTTGTCTAACCTATTTGTCACTTCCAGTGTAACATAATCATAACAGACTTGATTTAGATCATACCTGAATGGCCTCGTGGTTTTCCCTACTTTCTTCAATTTAAGTCTGAATTTGGCAATAAGGAGCTCATGACCTGAGCCACAGTCAGCTCCAGGTCTTGTTTTTGCTGACTTGTGTAGAGCTTCTCCATCTTTGGCTGCAAGAAATATAATCAATCTGATTTCAGTATTGACCATCCCATGATATCCATGTGTAGAGTCGTCTCTTGTGTTGTTGGAAGAGGGTGTTTGCTATGATCAGTGTGTTCTCTTGGCAAAACTCTTGTTTGTCTTTGCCTTGCTTCATTTTGTACTCTAAGGCCAAACTTGCCTGTTACTTCAGGTATCTCTTGACTTCCTACTTTTGTATTTCAATCCCCTATGATGAGAAGGATATCATTTTTGGGTGTTAGTTCTAGAAGGTCTTGTAGGTCTTCATAGAACCGTTCAGCATCAGCTTCTTTGGCATTAGTGGTTGAAGCATAGACTTGGATTACTGTGATGTTGAATGGTTTGCATTGGAAATGAACAGAGATCATTCTGTCAAATTCTTGTTCACTATGAGGGCTACTCCAATCCTTCTAAGGGATTCTTGCCTACATTAATAGATATAATGGTCATCTGAATTAAATTCTCTCATTCCTGTCCATTTTAGTTCACTGATTCCTAAAAAGTTGATGTTCACTCTTGCCATCTCCTGTTTGACCACATCCACTTTACCTTGATACATGGACCTAACATTCCAGATTGCTACGTTATTGTTCTTTACAGCATCAGACTTTGCTTTCACCACCAGACACATCCACACGTGAGCATCATTTCTGCTTTGGTTCAGCCTCTTTATTCCTTCTGGATCCGTTTCTCTGCTCTTCCCCAGTAGCATATTGGAACCTACCAACCTGGAGGCTCATCTTCCAGTGTCATATCTTTTTGCTGTTTCATGCTATTCATGGGGTTCTCGTGGCAAGAATACTGACATAGATTGCCATTCCCTACACAGAAGAACTGTATAAAAAAGGTCATAATGACCCAGCTAGCCATGATTGTGTGGTCACTCACCTAGAGTTAGACATACTATAGTTGAAGTCCAGTGGGCCTTAGGAGGCTTTACTATGAAGAAAACTAGTGGAGATGATGGAATTCCAGCTGAGATAATTCACATCCTAAAAGATGATGCTGTTACAGTGCTACACTCAGTCTGCCAGCAGATTTGGATATCAGCAGTGGCCACAGGACTGGAAAAGGTCAGATTTCTTTCCAATCCCAAAGAAGGGCAATGCCAAAGAATATTCAGACTACTGTACAATTGTACTTATCTCACATGCTAGCAAGGTCATGCTCAAAATCCTTCAAGCTAAGCTTCAATAGTACATGAATCGAGAACTTCCAGATGTACATGCTGGATTTTGAAAAGCAGAGGAACCACAGATCAAATTGCCAAAATCTATTGGGTCATAGAAAAAGTAAGAGAGTTCCAAAAAACCATCTACTTCTACTTCATTGACTATGCTAAAGCCTTTGACTGTGTGGATCACCACAAACTGGAAAATTCTTAAAGAGATGGGAATACCAGACCACTTTACCTCTCTCCTGAGAAACCTGTATGCACGTCAAGAAGCAACATGGTACAGTGGACTACTTCAAAATTGGGAAAGGAGTGTGTCAAGGCTCTGTATTTTAACCCTGCTTATTTAACGTCTATGCAGGGTACTTCATGTGAAATTCTGGGCTTGATGAATTACAAGCTGGAAACAAGATGGCTGGGAGAAACATCAAAAACCTCAGATATACAGATGACACCATCCAAGTGGCAGAAAGCCAAGAGGAACTAAAGAGCCTCTTGATGAAGATGAAAGAGAGTGAAAATGCTGGCTTAAAACTCAACGTTGAATAAACTAAGATCATGGTGTCCAGTACCATCACTTCATGGCAAAATGATTCAGAAAAAATGGAAACAATGGCAGATTTTATTTTCTTGGGCTCTAAAATCACTGCAGATGGTGACTACAGCCATGAAATTAAAAGATGCCTGCTCCTTGGAAGAAAAACTATGACTAACCTAGACAGCATGTTAAAAAGTAGAGACATCACTTTGCCGACAAAGATCTATATAGTCAAAGCTATGGTTTTTCCTTTGGTCATGTACAGACATGAGAGTTGGATTGTAAAGAAGGCTGAACAATGAAGAATTGATGCTTTAGAACTGTGTGCTGGAGAAGACTCTTGGGAGTTCCTTGGACAGCAAGGAGATCAAACCAATCACTCCTAAAGGAAATCAACCCTGAATATTCATTGGAAGGACTGATGCTGAAACTGAAGCTCCAGTATTTTGGCTTCCTGATGCAAAGAGCCAACTCATTGGAAAAGACCCTGATGCTGGAAATGATTGAGGGCAGGAGGAAAAGGGGGCAACAGAGGATGATATGGTTGGATGGCATCACCAACTCAATGGATATGAGTTTGAGCATACTCTGGGAGATACTGAAGGACAGGGAATGGTGTGCTGAAGTCCATGGGATCACAATGAGCTGGACATGACTTAGTGACTAAACAACAACAGAGGAGTATTCTGGTAGTATTTTTAGGATTTTCTGTTTATAGTATGATATCATCTGCAAACAGTGACAGTCTTACTTTTTCTTTTTAAATTTGGATCCTTTTTTTTTTTTCTTTTTCATCTGATTGCTGTGGTTAAGAGTTTCAAAACTATGTTGAATAAAAGTATCAAGAGTGGACACTCTTGTCTTGTTCCTGATCTTAGAGGAACTCCTTTCAGATTATAGCATTGTGTATGATGTTAGCTGTGGACTTGTCATATATGGCCTTTATTGTGGTAGGTTCCCTCTGTGCCTGCTTTCTGAAGAGTTTTTATCATAAATGGAAGGTGAATTTTATCAAAGGCTTTTTCTGCATCTGTTTAGGATCACATGGTTTTTATTCTTCAGTTTGTTGATGTGTATTACACTGATTTGTGGTTATTGAAAAATCCTTGCATCCCTGGGATAAATCCCACTTGATTATGGTGTATGATCCTTTTAATGTATTGTTGGATTTGATTTGATAGTACTTTGTTGAGAAATTTTGTGTCTATGTTCATCACTGATACTGGCTTTCTTTTTTGTGGTGTCCTTGTACAGTTTGGGTGTCAGGATGGTGGTGGCCTCATAGAATGAGTCTGGAAATGTTCCTTCCTCTGCAGTTTTTTGAAATAATTGCAGAAGGATAGGTGTTAGCTCTTCTCTAAATGTTCGCTAGAATTTACCTGTGAAGCTATCTGGTCCTGGACTTCTCTATGTTGGGAATTTTATAAAACACAGATTCAGTTTCAATACTTGTAATTAATCTGTTTATATTTTCTGTATCTTCCTGGTTCAATCTTGGGAGATTTTACCTTTTAAGGATTTAACTATTTCTTCTTGGGTGTCCATTTTATTGTTGATTTTTGTTGGCCTATGAAAACTCAGCAGTGGCCACAGGACTGGAAAAGTTCAGTTTCCAATTCTAATCCCAAAGAAAGGCAATGCCAAAGAATGCTCAGACTACCACACAATTGCACTCATCTCACATGCTAGTAAAGTAATGCTCAAAATTCTTCAAGCAGGCTTCAGCAATATGTGAACCGTGAACTTCCTGATGTTCAAGCTGGTTTTAGAAAAGGCAGAGGAACCAGAGATCAAATTGGCAACATCCACTGGATCATCGAAAAAGCAAGAGAGTTCCAGAAAAACATCTATTTCTGCTTTATTAACTATGCCAAAGCCTTGGACTGTGTGGATCACAATAAATTGTGGAAAATTCTGAAAGAGATGGGAATACCAGAGCACCTGACCTGCCTCTTGAGAAATCTGTATGCAGGTCAGGAAGCAATAGTTAGAACTGGACATGGAACAACAGACTGATTGCAAATAGGAAAAGGAGTACATCAAGGCTGTATATTGTCACCCTGCTTATTTAACTTCTATGCAGAGTACATCATGAGAAACGCTGGACTGGAAGAAACACAAGCTGGAATCAAGATTGCCGGGAGAAATATCAATAACCTCAGATATGCAGATGACACCACCCTTATGGTAGAAAGTGAAGAGGAACTAAAAAGCCTCTTGATGAAAGTGAAAGTGGAAAGTGAAAAGTTGGCTTAAAGCTCAACATTCAGAAAACTAAGATCATGCATCTGGTCCCATCACTTCATGGGAAATAGATGGGGAAACAATGGAAACAGTTGTCAGACTTTATTTTTGGGGGGCTCCAAAATCACTGCAGATGGTGACTGCAGCCATGAAATTAAAAGATGCTTACTCCTTGGAAGGAAAGTTATGATCAACCTAGATAGCATATTCAAAAGCAGAGACATTACTTTGCCAACAAAGGTCCGTCTAGTCAAGGCTATGGTTTTTCCAGTGGTCATGTATGGATGTGAGAGTTGGACTGTGAAGAAGGCTGAGCGCCGAAGAATTGATGCGTTTTGAACTGTGGTGTTGGAGAAGACTCTTGAGAGTCCCTTGGACTGTAAGGAGATCCAACCAGTCCATTCTGAAGGAGATCAGCCCTGGGATTTCTTTGGAAGGAATGATGCTAAAGCTCAAAGTCCAGTACTTTGGCCACCTTATGCGAAGAGTTGACTCACTGGAAAAGATTCTGATGCTGGGAGGGATTGGGGGCAGGAGGAGAAGGGGATGACAGAGGATGAGATGGCTGGATGGCATTACTGACACGATGGATGTGAGTCTGAGTGAACTCCAGGAGTTGGTGATGGACAGGGAGGCCTGGTCTGCTGCAATTCATGGGGTCGCAAAGAGTCAGACATGACTGAGTGACTGAACTGAACTGAACTGAACTGTACATTTGTCTTACATATTGTGGTCCTCCTGTGCTGGGTGCATACATATTTTGAATTCTTTTATCTTCCTCTTGGATTTGCTCGATCTTGCTCGATCATTATGTAGTGTCCTTCTTTGTCCTCTGTAACAATCTTTATTTTTAAAGTCTATTTTGTCTGATATGGTATTAATACTCCAGCTTTCTTTTGATCTCCTTTTGCATGGAACACCTTTTTCCATCCCCTCACTTTCAGTCTGTATGTGTCTCTAGATCTGAGGTTGGTCTCTTGTAGACCACATATGTACAATTCTTTCTCTTTCTCTCAATTCAGCTAGTCTTTGTCTTTTGGTCAGAGCATTTACTCTGTTTACATTTAAGGTAATTATCCATATGTAAGTTGTTATTGCCATTTTGTTCATTGTTTTAGATTTTTTTTGCAGACCTTTTCTTTCTTTCCTTTGTTTTCTTCTCTTGTGGTTTGGATTCCTTTTCTTTTCTGTGTGTTTATCATGGATTTTTGTTTGCAGTTACCATGTTTTCATATAGCAGTATGCATATATTGATATATACTTGATTGTTTTAAGTTGCTGATCTCTTCAATTTACATTTCAGAAAGCCTTGTACTTCTACTCTCCATATCTCACAATTACTGGTTTTGATATATTTGTGTGTGAATAATTTCCTACCTTATTATATGTTTGTCTTTACTAGTGAGCTTTCCCACTATGTAATTTTCGTGTTTCTAGTTATTGCCATTTCTTTTCCACCTAGAGAAGTTCCATTGGCATTTATTGTAAAGCTAGTTTGGTGGTGCTGAATTCTCTTAGCTTTTGCTTGTCCATAAAGCTTTTGATTTCTCCATCAGATCTGAACACAAGCCTGTTCTGGGTAGAGTGTTCTCGTGTGTAGGTTTTTCCCTTTTAGCACTTTGAATACATTGTGCCAGTCCCCTCTGGCCTGTGGAGTTTCTGCTGAAAAATCAACTGATAGTCTTATTTCCTTTTACGTTATTTTTTGCTTCTACCTTCTTTTAATATTTTTTTCTTTGTCTTTAATTTTTGTCAGTTTGATCTCAGTGTCTTGACATGTTCCTCCTTGGGTGTATCCTGCATGGAATTCCCTGTTCTTTCTGGACATGGGTGATTGTTTCCTTTCCCATGTAGGGGAAGTTTTCACCTATTACCTCTTCAGATGTTTTCTCAGTCCCTTTCTTTCCTTCTTCTTGGATCCCTACTATCCAAATGCTATTGCATTTGACCTTGGCCCGGTGGTCTCATAAACTATCCTCATTTCTTTTCATTCTTTTTTCTTAATTCTGTTTCACAGCAGTGATTTCCATCACTATTCTAGCTCACTGATTTATTCTTCTGCCTCATTTATTCTATTGCTTTTTTCTGGTGTATTTTTGTTTTAGTTACTGTATTCATCTACTCTCTTTGGTTGTTCTTTATACTCCTAACTCTTGGCTAGAAACCTCTTGTAACTTCTCACTCTATGCATCCATTCTTTTCCTCAGTTTCGTGTTCATCTTTACGATAATTACTCTGAACTCTTTCTCTGATAAATTGGTTATATCCACTTCACTAAGTTGTTCTTCTAGGTTTTATCTTGTGTCTTCATCTGGGCAATGCTGTTTTGCCATCCCGTTTTAAATTTCTATTTGTATTTTTATGAATATAGTACTTATGTGGTTTTTTTTTTTTTTTACTTTGGGTAACTGGCCTTCTGTAGGGGATGTCCTATGTGTCCCATCAGTACACTCCCCTCTCATCACGTAAGGGCCAGAGATCAGCTGGTCCTAGGATAGGTTCTGACCTGTTTGAGGACTCAGTTCTTCAGACTGCATGATTGTAATTTTTTTGCTTCTTATGTCTGTCTCCTGGTAGGTGAGGTTTTTCTGGAACCTTTGCATGCTTCCTGGCAGGAGGATCTGGTACCTGCCTGCTGGTGGAGGAGCTGGGTCTTGTTGCTCATGTAGGCAGGGCTGTGTCAAGGGGCATATCTAGAAGTGCCTATAGGCTCAAGATGTCATTAGGCAACCTATCTGCTGATGGATTGGGCTTGCTCCCACCTTGTTGGTTGTTTGGCCTGAGGTATCCCAGCACTGGAGCTTTTAGGCTGTTGGGTGGGGCAAAATCTCATTGCCAAGAACCAAAAATGTCTACTTCTAGCCAGAGTTTATGTCCCTGCTGTGTCCGCCACCAGCTTATAGACCCCAGAGAGAGCCACAGCCGCCATAGGAGACCTCCAAGACTGGTAGGTAGGTCTGGCCCAAGCTCCCATGGAGTCACAACCTTTTCTTTTTTTTTTTTTTTCATTTTGGAGTCACTGCTTTGCCCCTGGGCCCAGTGTGTGCAGGGCCTTGTATGTACCCTCCAAGAATGGAGTATTTCCCCAGTCCTGTGGTACTCCTGTAATCAAGCCCCACTAGTCTTCAAAGCCACATGGTCTGGGGGCTAATCCTCCCTATTCTGGACCCCTAAACTGAGAAGTCTGGCATGGGGCTCAGAGCTGTCACTCCTGTGGGAGAATTTCTGTGACAATTATTTTCCAGTTTGTGGTTCACCCACCTGGGTGATGTTGGATTTGATTACATTGTGAGGACTCCCCCACTACTGTGTCATGGTTTCTTCTTTGTCTTTGGATGTAGAATATCCTTTTTCTGGTAGATTCCAGTCTTTCTTATCAATGGTTATTCAGCACTTATTGTGATTTTGGTGTGCTAGGCCATTTTATCATATGTGGATTCGTGTAATCACCACAACAATTCAGACTCAGAACTATTCCATCACCACAAAGATTTCTTCGATGCTACCTCTTTATTTTCATATTCATCCTTTCTCCTACACTATGCATAATCTCTGCCAACTATTAATTGGCTCTTCATCTGTACAATTTCCAGGACATTATGTAAATGGAATCATGCAGATTCTGACGTGTTGAGATGGAAATCCATCCAAGTTGTAGTGTGTGTGTATCAATAGTTTATTTTTTACTACAATGGTATTCCACTCTATAAATGAATGTGTTACAGTTTGTTTAGCCATTCACTTATTAAAGCATATTTGGTTGTTAATAATTTGGGGCTATTATAAATAAAGATGCTACGAACATTCATGTTCAGATTTTTGTGTAAGACAAATTTTTCTCTGGGATAAATGCCCAGAAATGTGATCAGAGTTGTATGGTAAGTATATATTTTGTTCTTTAAGAAACTACCAAACTCTATTATCAAAAAGATTACAAATAACAAATGTTGGCAAACATATGGAGAAAAGGGAACCTTCGTACTCTATTGGTGGGAATAAAAATTGGTGCAGTAAGCAGTAAATGTGGAAAACAGTATGAAGTATCCTCAAAATACCAAAGATAGAACTACTAGCAATTCCACTCCTGGGTATATATCCAAAGGAAATTAAAACACTAATTCAAAAAAGATATATGCACACCAGTATTCATAGCATTATTTACAACAGCCAAAATATGGAAGCTACCTATGTTTCCATCCACAGATAAATATATATGTATATAATGGAATATTTACTCAGCTATAAAAAATTTTCTATATACAACAGCATAGATGGACTTGGACTGCATTATGCTTTAGTGAAATAACACAGACAGAGAAAGACAAATAGTGTTCGGTGGATTAGTCCCTGAGTTGTGTCCCAGTCTTGTGAACCCTATGGCCTGTAGTCTGCCGGGCTCCTCTGTCCATGAGATTCTTCAGGCAAGAATACTGGAGTGGGTTGCCATTTCCTTCTCCAGGGGATCTTCCTGACCCAGGATTGAACCTGGGTCTCCTGCATTGCAGGCAGACCAACTGAGCTACAAAGGAAGCTTTGTATTTGTAGTTTTCCCAATACTGTATAATATCACTGTATTATATAGTGGAACCAATATAATATGTGGAACCTAAAAATAAGACAAACTAGGGAATATTACAAAAAGAAACAGACTCACAGAGAAAGCAAACTAATGGTTACCAGTGAGGAAAGTGAAGGGGGTGGGGTAAGATGGAGGTAGGGGAGTAAGATGGACAGACGACTATGTTTAAAATAAATAAGGTACAGGAATATATTGTATAGCATAGAGAATGTAACCAATATTTTATCGTAATCATAAATGGATTATAACCTTTAAAATTGTGAATGACTATGTCATACACCTGAAACTTGTATAATTTGTAGATCGATTATGCCTCAATTTAAGAAAATAGAAACTGCCAAACTGTTTACTAAGAGTGGCTGTACCATTTTGCATTTCTACGAACAGTTTGTGAGAAATCCAGTTACTTTTTATCCTTCTTAGTACTTGGTATTGTCAGTATTTTTTGTATTAGAAAAATGCTTTCCCTACATCTTTTGAGATGGTTTTTTTTTTTCTTTCATTTATTTAATGTGGTATGGCACATAAATTGATTTGCATATAGTTAACCATCCTTGTGTCCCAAAGGTAAACCCCACTTGTTCATGGTAATAAGTGTGTAGTAATATCTCATCTTGGTCTTAACTAGCCTTTTTTAAATAGCTAGTGATAATTAAAATATTTTTTCATGTGTTCATATGCCATCTCTATATCCTTAGATAGTAAACGTCTGTTCATGACTTTTGCATATTTTTTCTATCTTTATTGAGGTATAATGTCAAAAATTGTATATATCTAAGGTATAACACACAGGGAAGCCCTAGTGGGTTAGCAGTAAAAAATTTGCCTGCAATGCAGGAGACTTGCAGAAAATGCGGGTTCACTCCCTGAGACAGGAAGATCCCCGGAAGTAAGAAATGGCAACCCAGTCCAGTATTCCTACCTGGAAAATTCCATGGACAGAGGAGCCTGTCAGGCTGCAGTCCGTGGGGCTGCAAAGAATTGGACATGACTGGGCAACTAAACAACAGCAACAAAGGTGTAAGACTTGATGTTTTTATATATGTATACTTTGTGAAATAATGGCCACAATCAAGCTAATTAACATACCCAGCACCTGACATAGCTACCTGTTTTGGAGGTTGGGGGTGGAGCCATGAGTACACAAAAGATCTACTCTCTTGGCAGACTTCAAGTATAAAATACAGTATTGTTAACTAGTCACATTTGTGTATTAGATCTCCATAGCTTATTCATCTTGGTTAATTGAACTTTGCATCCCTTTAACCAGTATCTTCCCATTCTCTAGCTCTCCAAGCCCTGGAAACCAACATTCTACTCTCTGTTCCTATGAGTTTGTTCTGAATTCCACCAAGATTATGCAGTATTTGTCTTTCTGTTTCTGGCTTATTTCACTTAGCATAGTGTCCTCTAGTTTTATCCATGTCAGGGCAGATGTCAGGATTTCCTTCCATTTTGTGGCTAAATAATATTCTACTGTTTGTATGTATACCACATCTTCTTTAATCATTGATCTGCCAATAAACATTTTTGGATTGTTTAAATATCTTGAGTATTTTGAATAATACTGAAGTGAACATGGAGTGCAGATACTGATTTCACTGGCTTTGAATACCCAAAAGTAAAATTTCTGGCTCAGAAATCAGTTCTGTTTTTAGTTTTTTGAAGAAACTCTATTGTTTTACATAACGGCTACACTAATTTACATTCCCATCAACTGTGTAGGAGGGTTCTGTTTTCTCTACATCCTCAGCAACACTTACCTTTTGTCTTTTTGATAATCACCATTTTCTAACAGGTGTGAGGTGATACCTCATTGTGGTTTTGATTTGCATTTTCCTGATGATTAGTGATGTTGAGCACATTTTCATATTTCTGTAGGACATTGTATGGCTTCTTTTTGAGAAATGTCTACTCAGGTCCGTTTCCCATTTTTAACCTGGTTATTTGCTTTTATCCTATAGAGTTGTAAGACTTACTTTTTTTAGATATCTACTCATAATTATTATTTTTTTTTTGAAAATGCATTTTATTTTATTTTTTTTAATTTTATTTTATTTTTAAACTTTACATAATTGTATTAGTTTTGCCAAATATCAAAATGAATCCACCACAGGTATACATGTGCTCCCCATCCTGAACCCTCCTCCCTCCTCCCTCCCCATATCATCCCTCTGGGTTGTCCCAGTGCACTAGCCCCAAGCATCCAGTATCGTGCATTGAACCTGGACTGGCATCTCGTTTCATACATGATATTTTACATGTTTCAATGCCATTCTCCCAAATCTTCCCACCCTCTCCCTCTCCCACAGAGTCCATAAGACTGTTCCATACATCAGTGTCTCTTTTGCTGTCTTGTGTACAGGGTTATTGTTATCATCTTTCTAAATTCCATATATATGCGTTAGTATACTGTATTGGTGTTTTTCCTTCTGGCTTACTTCACTCTGTATAATAGGCTCCAGTTTCATCCACCTCATTAGAACTGATTCAAATGAATTCTTTTTAATGGCTGAGTAATACTCCATTGTGTGTATGTACCACAGCTTTCTTATCCATTCATCTGCTGATGGACATCTAGGTTGCTTCCATGTCCTGGCTATTATAAACAGTGCTGCGATGAACATTGGGGTACATGTGTCTCTTTCCCTTCTGGTTTCCTCAGTGTGTATGCCCAGCAGTGGGATTGCTGGATCATAAGGCAGTTCTATTTCCAGTTTTTTAAGGAATCTCCACACTGTTCTCCATAGTGGCTGTACTAGTTTGCATTCCCACCAACAGTGTAAGAGGGTTCCCTTTTCTCCACACCCTCTCCAACATTTACTATTTGTAGACTTTTGGATCACAGCCATTCTGACTGGTGTGAAATGGTACCTCATAGTGGTCTTGATTTGCATTTCTCTGATAATGAGTGATGTTGAGCATCTTTTCATGTGTTTGTTAGCCATCTGTATGTCTTCTTTGGAGAAATGTCTATTTAGTTCTTTGGCCCATTTTTTGATTGGGTCATTTATTTTTCTGGAGTTGAGCTGTAGGAGTTGCTTGTATATTTTTGAGATTAGTTGTCAGTTGCTTCATTTGCTATTATTTTCTCCCATTCTGAAGGCTGTCTTTTCACCTTGCTGATAGTTTCCTTTGATGTGCAGAAGCTTTTAAGGTTAATTAGGTCCCATTTGTTTATTTTTGCTTTTATTTCTGATATTCTGGGAGGTGGGTCATAGAGGATCCTGCTGTGATATATGTTGGAGAGTGTTTTGCCTATGTTCTCCTCTAGGAGTTTTATAGTTTCTGGTCTTATGTTTAGATCTTTAATCCATTTTGAGTTTATTTTTGTGTATGGTGTTAGAAAGTGTTCTAGTTTCATTCTTTTACAAGTAGTTGACCAGTTTTCCCAGCACCACTTGTTAAAGAAATTGTCTTTAATCCATTGTATATTCTTGCCTCCTTTGTCAAAGATAAGGTGTCCATATGTGTGTGGATTTATCTCTGGGCTTTCTATTTTGTTCCATTGATCTATATTTCTGTCTTTGTGCCAGTACCATACTGTCTTGATAACTGTGGCTTTGTAGTAGAGCCTGAAGTCAGGTAGGTTGATTCCTCCAGTTCCATTCTTCTTTCTCAAGATCGCTTTGGCTATTCGAGGTTTTTTGTATTTCCATACAAATTGTGAAATTATTTGTTCTAGCTCTGTGAAGATAACTCTTGGTAGCTTGATAGGGATTGCATTGAATCTATAAATTGCTTTGGGTAGTATACTCATTTTCACTGTATTGATTCTTCCAATCCATGAACATGGTATATTTCTCCATCTATTAGTGTCCTCTTTGATTTCTTTCACCAGTGTTTTATAGTTTTCTATATATAGGTCTTTAGTTTCTTTAGGTAGATATATTCCTAAGTATTTTATTCTTTCCGTTGCAATGGTGAATGGAATTGTTTCCTTAATTTCTCTTTCAGTTTTCTCATTATTAGTGTATAGGAATGCAAGGGATTTCTGTGTGTTGATTTTATATCCTGCAACTTTACTGTAATCATTGATTAGTTCTAGTAATTTTCTGGTGGAGTCTTTAGGGTTTTCTATGTAGAGGATCATGTCATCTGCAAATAGTGAGAGTTTTACTTCTTCTTTTCCAATTTGGATTCCTTTTATTTCTTTTTCTGCTCTGATTGCTGTGGCCAAAACTTCCAAAACTATGTTGAATAGTAATGGTGAAAGTGGGCACCCTTGTCTTGTTCCTGACTTTAGAGGAAATGCTTTCAGTTTTTCACCATTGAGGATAATGTTTGCTGTGGGTTTGTCATATATAGCTTTTATTATGTTGAGGTATGTTCCTTCTGTTCCTGCTTTCTGGAGAGTTTTTATCATAAATGGATGTTGAATTTTGTCAAAGGCTTTCTCTGCATCTATTGAGATAATCATATGGCTTTTATTTTTCAATTTGTTAATGTGGTGTATTACATTGATTGATTTGCGGATATTGAAGAATCCTTGCATCCCTGGGATAAAGCCCACTTGGTCATGGTGTATGATCTTTTTAATGTATTGCTGGATTCTGATTGCTAGAATTTTGTTAAGGATTTTTGCATTTATGTTCATCAGTGATATTGGCCTGTAGTTTTCTTTTTTTGTGGGATCTTTGTCAGGCTTTGGTATTAGGGTGATGGTGGCCTCATAGAATGAGTTTGGAAGTTTACCTTCCTCTGCAGTTTTCTGGAAGAGTTTGAGCAGGATAGGTGTTAGCTCTTCTCTAAATTTTGGTAGAATTCAGCTGTGAAGCCATCTGGACCTGGGCTTTTGTTTGCTGGAAGATTTTTGATTACAGTTTCAATTTCCGTGTTTGTGATGGGTCTGTTAAGATTTTCTATTTCTTCCTGATCGAGTTTTGGAAAGTTGTACTTTTCTAAGAATTTGTCCATTTCTTCCACGTTGTCCATTTTATTGGCATATAATTGTTGATAGTAGTCTCTTATGATCCTTTGTATTTCTGTGTTGTCTGTTGTGATCTCTCCATTTTCATTTCTAATTTTATTGATTTGATTTTTCTCCCTTTGTTTCTTGATGAGTCTGGCTAATGGTTTGTCAATTTTATTTATCCTTTCAAAGAACCAGCTTTTGGTTTTGTTGATTTTTGCTGTGGTCTCTTTTGTTTCTTTTGCATTTATTTCTGCTCTAATTTTTAAGATTTCTTTCCTTCTGAATACATTTGAATCAGTTCTAATGAGGTGGATGAAACTGGAGCCTATTATACAGAGTGAAGTAAGCCAGAAGGAAAAACACCAATACAGTATACTAACACATATATATGGAATTTAGAAAGATGGTAACGATAACCCTGTATACGAGACAGCAAAAGAGACACTGATGTATAGAACAGGCTTATGGACTCTGTGGGAGAGGGAGAGGGTGGGAAGATTTGGGAGAATGGCATTGAAACCTGTGAAATGTCATGTATGAAACGAGATGCCAGTCCAGGTTCAATGCACGATGCTGGATGCTTGGGGCTGGTGCACTGGGACGACCCAGAGGGATGGTATGGGGAGGGAGGAGGGAGGAGGGTTCAGGATGGGGAACACATGAGAAATAAAGGGAAAAAAAAAAAAAAGATTTCTTTCCTTCTACTAACCCTGGGGTTCTTCATTTCTTCCTTTTCTAGTTGCTTTAGGCGTAGAGTTAGGTTATTTATTTGAATTTTTTCTTGTTTCTTGAGGTGTGCCTGTATTGCTATGAACTTTCCCCTTAGGACTGCTTTTACCATGTCCCACAGGTTTTGGGTTGTTGTGTTTTCATTTTCATTCGTTTCTATGCAAATTTTGATTTCTTTTTTGATTTCTTCTGTGATTTGTTGGTTATTCAGCAGCGTGTTGTTCAGCCTCCATATGTTGGAATTTTTAATCGTTTTTCTCCTGTAATTGAGATCTAATCTTACTGCATTGTGGTCAGAAAAGATGCTTGGAATGATTCTATTTTTCTGAATTTACCAAGGCTAGCTTTATGGCCCAGGATGTGATCTATCCTGGAAAGGTTCCATGTGCACTTGAGAAAAAGGTGAAATTCATTGTTTTGGGATGAAATGTCCTATAGATATCAATTAGGTCTAACTGGTCTATTGTATCATTTAAAGTTTGTGTTTCCTTGTTAATTTTCTGTTTAGTTGATCTATCCATAGGTGTGAGTGGGGTATTAAAGTCTCCCACTATTATTGTGTTATTGTTAATTTCTCCTTTCATACTTGTTTGCATTTGTCTTACATACTGCGGTGCTCCCGTGTTGGGTGCATATATATTTATAATTGTTATATCTTCTTCTTGGATTGATCCTTTGATCATTATGTAGTGACCTTCTTTGTCTCTTTTCACAGCCTTTGTTTTAAAGTCTATTTTATCTGATATGAGTATTGCTACTCCTGCTTTCTTTTGGTCCCTATTTGCATGGAAAATCTTTTTCCAGCCCTTCACTTTCAGTCTGTATGTGTCCCCTGTTTTGAGGTGGGTCTCTCGTAGACAACATATGTAGGGGTCTTGTTTTTGTATCCATTGGGGCATTCAACCCATTTACGTTTAAGGTAATTACTGATAAGTATGATCCCGTTGCCATTTACTTTATTGTTTTGGGTTCGAACTTATACACCATTTTTGTGTTTCCTGTCTAGAGGATATCCTTTAGTATTTGTTGGAGAGCTGGTTTGGTGGTGCAGAATTCTCTCAGCTTTTGCTTGTCTGAAAAGCTTTTGATTTCTCCTTCATACTTGAATGAGATCCTTGCTGGGTACAATAATCTGGGCTGTAGGTTATTTTCTTTCATCATTTTAAGTATGTCTCGCCATTCCCTCCTGGCTTGAAGAGTTTCTATTGAAAGATCAGCTGTTATCCTTATGGGAATTCCCTTGTGTGTTATTTGTTGTTTTTCCCTTGCTGCTTTTAATATTTGTTCTTTGTGTTTGATCTTTGTTAATTTGATTAATATGTGTCTTGGGGTGTTTCGCCTTGGGTTTATCCTGTTTGGGACTCTCTGGGTTTCTTGGACTTGGGTGATTATTTCCTTCCCTATTTTAGGGAAGTTTTCAACTATTATCTCCTCAAGTATTTTCTCATGGTCTTTCTTTTTGTCTTCTTCTTCTGGAACCCCTATGATTCGAATGTTGTAGCGTTTAGTATTGTCCTGGAGGTCTCTGAGATTGTCCTCATTTCTTTTAATTCGTTTTTCTTTTATCCTATCTGATTCATTTATTTCTACCATTCTATCTTCTAATTCACTAATCCTATCTTCTGCCTCTGTTATTCTACTATTTGTTGCCTCCAGAGTGTTTTTAATTTCATTTATTGCATTATTCATTATATATTGACTCTTTTTTATTTCTTCTAGGTCCTTGTTAAACCTTTCTTGCATCTTCTCAATCCTTGTCTCCAAGCTATTTATCTGTGATTCCATTTTAATTTCAAGATTTTGGATCAATTTCACTATCATTATTCAGAATTCTCTATCAGGTAGATTCCCTATCTCTTCCTCTTTTGTTTGGTTTGGTGGGCATTTATCCTGTTCCTTTATCTGCTGGGTATTCCTCTGTCTCTTCATCTTGTTTAAATTGCTGATTTGGGGGTGTCCTTTCTATATTCTGGCAGTTTGTGGAGTTCTCTTTATTGTGGCTTTTCCTCGCTGTGTGTCGGTTTGTACAGGTGGCTTGTCAAGGTTTCCTGGTTAGGGAAGCTTGTGTCGGTGTTCTGGTGGGTGGAGCTGTATTTCTTCTCTCTCCTTTCGAAGAGTTGGGTTGCTTTTCTGGGTGCCTGATGTCCTCTGCCGGCATTCAGAAGTTGTTTTGTGGAATTTACTCAACGTTTAAATGCTCTTTTGATGAATTTGTGGGGGAGAAAGTGTTTTCCCCGTCCTACTCCTCTGCCATCTTCTCATAATTATTATTATAGTTTTCAAATTTTTTCACGCATTCTCTGAGTTAACTTTTTCATTCTTTTGGTCATTTCCTTCTCTATCCAGAAGCTTTTTAGTTTGATGCAATCTCACTTGCCTGTTTTTGCCTTTGTTGTCCATGCTTTTGTTGTCATATAACAACCATTGCCAAGACTGACGTCAAGGAACTTTTTACCTAAGTTTTCTTCTAAGTGTTTTGTGATTTCAGACCTTTATGTCTTCAATCCGTTTTGAATTGATTTTTGTATATAGTGTGAGACAAGAGTCCAGATTCAGTTTCTACATGTGGATGTCCAATTTTCCCAGTACTGTTTATTGAAGAGACTGTCCTCTCCCCATTTTGTGTTTTTAGCACTAATGTGAAGACCAGTTGACTGTAGATGTTCAGATGTATATTTGGGCTCTCTGTACTGTTCCACTGATCTGTAAATCTCATTATGCCAGTGTAAAACTGTTTTCATTACTCTCATGACTATATCAGTCCAGTTCCGTTCAGTCGCTCAGTCATGTCCAACTCTTTGCAACCCCATGAACCGCAGCATGCCAGGCCTCCCTGTCCATCACCAACTCCCGGAGTTCACCCACACTCATATCCATTGAGTTGGTGATGCCATCCAACCATCTCATCCTCTGTCATCCCCTTCTCCTCCTGCCCTCATTACTGTATAGCCTTATAGTATATTTTGAAGTCAGAAAGTGTGGTGCCTCTAATTGTTCTTCTTTTTCAAGATGTTTTGGCTATCCAACATCTTTTTTGTTTCCATATGAAATTTAGGATCATTTTCTCTATTTCTATAAGCCACTAGGATTTTGATAGGGATTCAGTTCAGTTCAGTTCAGTCACTCAGTCATGTCTGACTCTGTGACCCCATTACTCTGATGACTATATCAGTCCAGTTCAGTTCAGTCGCTCAGTCATGTCCAAGCTCTTTGTAACCCCATCAACCGCAGCACGCCAGGCCTCCCTGTCCATCACCAACTCCCAGAGTTTACCCAAATTCATGACCTTGAGTCGGTGATGCCATTAAATCTATAGATCACTTTGGGTCACATGGACATTTTAACAGTATTTCTTCAATTTGTAAACATGGGATGTCTTTCCATTTACCTGTATCTTTAATTTCTTTCATCATTTTATAATATTCAGTGTACAAGTCTCTGACCTCTTTGGTTAATTTCTAAGTATTTTTTTAATTTCCTTTTTGGATAATTCATTGTTGGTATAGAAACGCAACTGAATTTTGTAGGTTGATTTTTGTATCCTCTAACTATACTAAATTTATTTATTAGTTTTAATACAGTTGTTTTGGTTGAGTCGTTTGGATTTTCTACATACGGAAGTTTGTCATCTGCGAAGAGAGATAGTTTACCTTCTTAGTTTTTATTTAGATGTTTTTTGTTTCTTTTTCTTGTCTTATTGCCCTGAGTAGGACTTCTCATGGTTCTAATAGAAGTGACAGTATGCATTCTCACTTAGAGGGAAGACTTTCGGTTTTCCCCCATTGGTTATAGGCTTTTCATATGTTGCCTTTACTAAGTTGGGAAAATTGTCCTCTGTACCTATTTTGTTGAGAATTTTAATTTTGAATGGCTGTTGAACTTTGTCAAACGCTTTTCCCACATTTTTTGTGATCTCTTCTTTCATTTTATATAGTATAGCACATAGATTGATTTGCATATAGTTAATACACATCCTTGTGTACCAAGGGTAAATCCCACTTGTTCATGGTTTAAGTTCTTTTAAATGTGCTGTTAAATTTAGTTTGCTAGTCTTTTGTTGAGGATTTTTGAATGTCTGTTCTTTAGGGATATTAGCCTATAGTTCTCTTGCAGTAACTTTCTCTGGTTCTAGAATCAGGAGTGATGCTGACCTTGTAAAATGAGTTTGAAAGTGTCCCCTGTCCTTTTTAAAAAATGTGTGTATTGGAGTACAGTTGATTTACAATGTTGTGTTAGTTTTAGGCATATAGAAAAGTGGTTGAGTTATATGTATACATGTATTTGTTCTTTTTCAGATTCCTCACCCATATAGGTTATTACAGAATATTGAGTGGAGTTTCCTGTGCTATACAGTAGGACCTTGCTTTCCATTTTTTAAAAGAGTTTGGGAAGAATTGGTATTCATTCCTTGAGTGTTTGGTAGAATTCTACCATAAAGCCATCTGGCCCTAGACTTTTCTTTCTCAGGTTTTTGATTACTGGTTATTGTTGTTTAGTCGCTAAGTCCTGTCTGACTCTTGCAGCCTCATGGACTGTAGCCCACCAGGCTTCTCTGTCCATGGAATTTCCCAAGCAAGAACAATGGAGTGGTTGCCATTTCTTTCTCTAGGGGATCTTCCTGACCCAGAGATTGAACCCATGTCTCCTGCATTGGTAGGTGGGTTCTTTACCACTGAGCTGCCAGCGAAGCTGCTTGATTACTCCTGGACAAATACTGGGTCAAAAAGGAAATGAAAAGGAAATTCTAAAAGTATCTTAAGGTCTCCTTATTTTTTAATAGGTCAGTTCAGGCTTTTGTTTCTTCATGATTCAGTTTTGACAGGTTGTATCTTTCTAGTAATTTATCCATTGTATCTATTGTAATATCTCCTCTTTTCATTTTTATTTTATTTATTTGAATTTCTCTCTTTTTCCCTTTAGTGTAAGGGTTTGTTGACTGTTTAGCTTTTCAAAAAAACAACTTCTAGTTTATATTACTCTATTTCTGCTCTAATCTCTATTATTTTCTTCTTCCTACTAACTTTGGCTTAGTTCTTTTTTCTAGTTCCTTGTGGTATAAAATTAATTATTTCTTTGATATGCTTCTTTTTTATGTAGGCATTTATCATTTTCTTCTTACACTGCTCTTGCTGCCTCTCATAAGTTTTAGTATGTTGTGTTTTTGTTTTTCTTAAGATACTTTTAGAATTCCCTTTTCATTTCCTTTTTGACCCAGGAGAGTATGTTACTTAATTTCCACATTTTTGAATTTTCTTTTTTTCTACCTGTTGATTTCTAGTTCACTAAAGATGCTTAGAATGATTTCAGTCTTCTTAAGTTTGTCAAGGCTTGGTTTGTGACCAAACATCTATCATGAACAATGATCCCCGTGTGCTTGAAAGAATGTGTATTTTTCTCTTGGGTGAAATCTTCTGTATATATCTGTTTATATACACACACACACACACGCAGTCTAGAGTTAGATGTGTATATGTCTATAATGGTTATATCTTCTGTGGAATTGACCATTTTATCATTTTATGGTGACCTGTTTAGTCACCAGAGACAGTATTCTGTCTGCTGTAAGTATAGCCACTTATGTTTCTTTTTACCATTTCTGTGAAATATCTTTTTCCATCCCTTCACTTTTAGCCTATGTTTGTCTTAAATTTAAAATGAATCTCTTGTATTTAACATATCTCTGAATCTTGTTTTTTAATCCATTCATGTATTCTATGCCTTTGATTTGAGAATTTAATATGTTTACATTTAAAGTCATTATTGATAAGTCAGGACATACTGTTACCATATTGTTAACTGTTTTCTCTCTTACAGTTGTTTTGTCCCTTTCTTCCTGTCTTGTTGTCTTTTTTTATTATTTAGTAATTCTTGTATGATTTCTTTTGATTCTTTCTCTCAGTATCTTTTGCATGTCTATTGCATTTTTTTCTTTGTAGTTAGCTTGACTTTTGCCAAAATATTTTGTAGTTATAACCATCTATTTTAGGTTGATAGTCTCAACTGCTCACAAAAACTCTACACTTTTACTCTTTCCCCCATACTTTTTGTTCTTGCAGTCAAAGTTTGCTTCTTTTTATATTATGGATCTATTATATAATCTTTATCTAATTTTTGTCTTTTAATTTTTTATTAGCATAAAAATTATTTTAACTATTACAGTATTACATTATTCTGTATTTATTTGCCTTCATCAGTGAGACTTTTGATTTGCTGTTTAATATTTTCACTTCATTTTGAAGAACTCCCTTAATTCAACATTTGTTATAAGGCAGGTCTAATAGTTACAAACTCAATTAGTTTTTTGAGTTTTATTTTTCTCAGAAAAGATTTCTTTTTCTTCGTTGCAAAGGATACTTTTGCTAAGCCTAGTATTCTAAGTTGGCAGGTTTTTTCTTTTAGTGTTTTGAAGGTGACACCCTACTCTCTCCTAACCTGCAAGGTTTGTGCTGAGTAATTGACTAATAGTCTTACAGGAGCTCCTTCTATGCGATGAGTCACTTTTCCCTTGCTGCTTTCAAAATTCTGTTGTCCATAACTTTTGACAATTTGATGATGTGTCTCAATGTACTTTAGGTTAATTAATCTTATTTGGGACCTTTGAGTTTGATCAATCTGGATGTTCATTTCCTTTCCAAAGATTTGAGAACTTTTAAGCCCTAATACCTTTTTTATTCTTTTACTTTTTTATTAAAATATATTTGACATGTAACACTGTATAAACTTAAGGTATTCAACTTTGTTAATTTGATACATTATATGGTGATATGTTTGCCATTGTAGTGACAATTAGCACCTCTATCACACTACATAATTATTCTTTCAGCTAAGTCGTGTCTGACTCTTTTGTGACCCCATGGACTGTAACCCACCAGGCTCTTCTCTCAATGGGATTTCTCAGGCAAGAATACTGGAGTGGGTTGCCATTTCCTTTTCTAGGGGATGGATCTTCCTGATCCAGGGATTGAACCCGTGTCTCCTGCATTATGGACAGAAGCCACTGAGGAAGCTTTTCTTCTTAGTAGTTGGAGTAATTAAGTTATAATCTCTTAGCAAATTTGGTGATTATAATACACTGTTGCCTATTTTTACTGTGCTGTGAATTATATCTCTAGGGCCTATTTACCACTCATTACAAGTTTGTAATCTTAAATAACTTCTATCCTGCTCCGTACCCTACCACCCTTGCCCTCCCCCTATTCTTGGAAACTGCAATTTTATTCTCTGTTTTTACAAGTTTGGCATTTTAAAATTCCACATATAGGTAATATCATACAGTATTTGTCTTTCTCTATTTGACTTTTCTCACTTAGCACAATGTATAGTGTGCTATAAGTCCATCCAGTGTTGTAAATGAAATGACAAGCTATCCTCCTGTCTCATGGCTAAATATTCCACTGTATATATGTACCACATTTTCTTTATCCATTCATCTATCAATAGACATTTAGGTTGTTTCTAAATCTTGACTACTGTAAGCAATGCAGCAGTGAACATAATGAAGATAAATGCCCAGAAGTGAAATTGTTGGACATGTTAGATCATTTTTTAATTTTCTGAGGAGCCTCCATACTCTTTTTCATCAAGGCTGCACCAGTTTACATTCCTACAAACAGTGTTCCCTCTTCTCCACATCCTCACTGCCACTTGTTATTTCTTATCTTTTTGATAATAGCTGTTTTAACAGGTGTGGTGTGATACCTCATTGTGGCTTTGATTTGTATTTCCTTGATGATTTATGATGTAGAGCATCTTTTTATATACCTGTTGGCCATTTATATGACTTATTTAGAAAAATATTATTCAAGTATTCTGCACATTTTTAATTGTTCTTTTGTTATTGAGCTGTATGAATTCTTTATATATATTGGATATTGTCATATATATGACTGGCAGATTTTTTTCTCCCATTCTGTATGTTGCCATTTCATGTTGCTGTTTCTTTTGATGTGCAAAAGCTTTTAAGTGTGATGTAGTGCCATTTGTTGATTTTTACTTTTGCTGAATTTTCTTTTTTTTTTTTTTTTTGGTGTCATATTCAGAAAAGTATTGCCAAGATCAATATTAAGGACCTTCTTCCTTGTGTTTTCTTCTGTTAATAAGAATTTTATTGTATCAGGTTTTGTGTTTAAATGTTTGATCCATTTCAAATTAATTCTTGTGGGTGGTGTAAGTTAGGGCTCCAGTTTTATTGCTTTGCATGTGTTTATCCAGCACCATTTATTGAAGAGGCTATCTTTTCCCCATTGGGTACTCTTGGCTACCTTGTCAAATATTAGTTGACCTTATAAGCAAGTATTTAATTCTGGGATCTCTATTCTGTTCCACTGGTTTGTACATTTTTGTGCCCACACTATACAGTGTTTACTACTGTTGTTTGAAATCAGGAGGTATGATACCTCCAGCTTTGGTCTTTTTCCTCAAGGTTGCTTTGGCTATTCATGGTCTTTTGTAGTTCTATACAGATTTTAAGATTTTTTTTCTATTTCTGTGAAGAATGCCATCATCATTATGATGGAGATTGCACTGAATCTAGTGATGACTTTTGGTTATATGGACATTTTAGCAATTCTTTTTTTCTTTTTAATTTTATTTAACTTTACAATATTGTATTGGTTTTGCCATATATCAAAATGAATCCACCACAGGTATACATGTGTTCTCCATCCTGAACCCTCCTCCCTCCTTCCTCCCCATACCATCCCTCTGGGTCATCTCAGTGCACCAGCCCCAAGCATCCAGTATCGTGCATCGAACCTGGACTGGCGACTCGTTTCATATATGATATTATACATATTTCCATGCCATTCTCCCAAATCATCCCACCCTCTCCCTCTCCCACAGAGTCCAAAAGACTGTTCTATACATCAATGTCTCTTTTGCTGTCTCGTATACAGGGTTATTGTTACCGTCTTTCTAAATTCCATGTATATGCGTTAGTATACTGTATTGGTGTTTTTCTTTCTGGCTTATGATCCATGCACACAGATCCATTTGTTTGTGTCTTATTTGATTTCTGTCAGCAAAATCTTGCAGTTTTCATTGTAGAGATTTTTACTTTCTTTTGTTAAGTTTATTTCTAAATGTTTTATTGTTTTTGATGCTATGGTGAATGGAAGAGTTTTCTTTCTTTTACATGTTTCATTCATTCTTAATGTATAGAAATAGATTTATACCTCAATATTTTATTTTGGGTGATTGTAAATGCTACTGTATTTTAAGTTTCTGTCTCCTTATCAGTTGCTAGTTTATAGAAACATTTTTATATGATGTTCCTTTATACTGACACCTTGCTGAACTTTCTTGTGAGTGATGAGAGCGGACACATTTGCCTTGTTTGCAACCTCAGAGGAAAAACATCTTGTCTTTCACCAAGTGATGTTAGAAGATTTTCTTCAGCTATTCTTCATCAACTTGAGGAAGTTTTCCTCTATTCCTTGTTTTCAGAGAGTATTTATCATGAATGAGTACTGAATTTTGTCAGACACTTCTGTTGTATCTGCTGCTGTGATTATGTTTTTTCCTTATTTGCCCCATTAACATGGTAGACTCCACTGGCTGATTTTCAAGTAGTAAACTGGCCTTGCATAATTGGAATAAACCTTACTTGGTCATATATTTTTATTTATTGCTCAATTACATTTGTTAGTATTTTTAAAGTAGTTTTTTCACTTTTATTCATGAGAGGCATTGGTCTATATTTTTTATACTGTGTTTATCTAGGATTTATAAATTTATAATGTAAATTTATATTATTTATATAATACTGGCCTCATTCAATTCGTTGGAAATTTTTTCCTCCTGTTCTGTTTTCTGGAAGAGACCATGTAGAAGTTTTGTTTATTTTTCTTTAAATGTTTGGGGGAATTCCCTAGCAAAAGCACCAGGACCAGGAGATTTCCTTTTTGGATGTTTTAACTTACAAACTCAGTTTCCTTAATAGTTATAGTACTATTTAAATTGAGTCTATTAGATTTAAAGAGTAGAGTTTCTCATATTATTCTCTTATTTTCATTTTAATATCTGTAGGATCTGTATTTATATCCTTGTTTTATTCATCATGTTGATAATTTGTTCTCTCTCAAATAAAAGTTGTCAGTTTCATTGCTTTTTTCAACCAGCTTCTATCAACCAGCTTTCAACCAACTACAGACTTTTCTCTGTAGTTTTTCTGTTTTTAATTTCACTGATTTCTGCTCCTTATTTTTTTCCTTCTGCTTAAGTTGGGTTGTGGTCTTTTATAGTTTCTGACTGTGAGACTCTTTTAGATGTTTCTTTTCTAATGTAATAATTTAATGATATAAATCTCTCTCTTCACTGTTCTAGCTACATTATATAAATTGTATATAAAGTCACTAAAACATTTTTAATTTATATCTCTTTCTCTGATAGAATCATCACTTACATGATATATGATCTTGAAGAAATGAAATTAAAGTATAACAACTGTTTGCTGTTGTTCAGTCACAAAGTCATGTCCGACTCTTTGCGACCCCGTGGACTGCAGCACATCAGGCTTCCTGTCCGTCACTGTCTCCCAGAGTTTGCTCAAACTCATGTCCATTGAGTTGGTGTTGCCATCCAACCATCTCATCCTCTACCTTCCCCTTCTCCTCCTGCCTTCAATCTTTCCCAGCCTCTGGGTCTTTACTTAATACCTACTATTTGGTGGACCCCTGTACAGTCTTGAAGATATATAACATATCCCCAATTTTCATAGGGTGGTCTGAATACTCAGTCCAGTCATTGAACTAACTAGTAGAGAAGTATTAATAATTATGAACAAAACACAGAGCCTCTCTGCTTTCAGGGAGCATGACATTTTGAGAGGGAAATAAATTATATAAACAAATGTAACTAAATTTGATAGGCATCAGGAAGCAAAAATATGCAATGCAGTTTCTCTAGTAACAGTACTTTAGAGAGCGCCATGAAATCTTTCTATTAAAAAAAGTATGATATGAGGCTTCCTTGGCAGTCCAGTGGTTAAGACTTCATGCTCCCAATGGGACATGGGTTCGATCTCTGGTTAAGGAAATAAGATTCTGTGTGCTTCACAGTGCAGCCTGAAAACTTTTTTTTAATAAAAATTAAAATGTCTGATATTTGTTAGTACGGAATGAAGAATACATCAGGAGAGGTATTCAGTGAACTATGTACTATTTTATAAAGTTTTTTAAATTCAAAAAGAATTATTAAGATAAAGTGATGCTTGAACACATCTCTAAAGAAAGTACAGGAAGAAATGAAATAAGGAAATATAAGTATTCCAAGGAGTATATGGTGTTCTTTCAGTTCAGTTCAGTCACTCAGTTGTGTCCGACTCTTTGCGACCCCATGAATCACAGCACGCCAGGCCTCCCTGTCCATCACCAACTCCCGGAGTTCACTCAAACTCACGTCCATCGAGTCAGTGATGCCATCCAGCCATCTCATCCTCTGTCGTCCCCTTCTCCTCCTGCCCCCAATCCCTCCCAGCATCAGGGTCTTTTCCAGTGAGTCAGCTCTTCGCATGAGGTGGCCAAAGTACTAGAGTTTCAGCTTTAGCATCATTCCTTCCAAAGAACACTCAGGACTGATCTCCTTTAGAATAAATAGACTGGTTGGATCTCCTTGCAGTCCAAGGGACTCTCAAGAGTCTTTTCCAACACCACAGTTCAAAAGCATCAATTCTTCAACATTCAGCTTTCTTCACAGTCCAACTCTCACATCCATACATGACCACAGGAAAAACCATAGCCTTGACTAGACGGACCTTTGTTGGCAAAGTAATGTCTCTGCTTTTGAATATGCTATCTAGGTTGGTCATAACTTTCCTTCCAAGGAGTAAGCGTCTTTTAATTTCATGTCTGCAGTCACAATCTGCAGTGATATTGGATCCCAAAAAATAAAGTCTGACACTGTTTCCACTGTTTCCCCATCTATTTCCCATGAAGTGATGGGACCAGATGCCATGATCTTAGTTTTCTGAATGTTGAGCTTTAAGCCAACTTTTTCACTCTCCTCTTTCACTTTCATCAAGAGACTTTTTAGTTCCTCTTCACTTTCAGCCATAAGGGTGGTGTCATCTGCATATCTGAGGTTATTGATATTTCTCCTGGCAATCTTGATTCCAGCTTGTGCTTCTTCCAGCCCAGCGTTTCTCATGATGTACTCTGCATAGAAGTTAAATAAGTAGGGTGACAATATACAGCCTTGAAGTACTCCTTTTCCTATTTGGAACCAGTCTGTTGTTCCATGTCCAGTTCTAACTGTTGCTTCCTGACCTGCATACAGGTTTCTCAAGAGGCAGGTCAGGTGCTCTGGTATTCCCATCTCTTTCAGAATTTTCCACAGTTTATTGTGATCCACACAGTCAAAGGTTGCCTGCAATACAGAAGACATGGGTTTGATCTCTGGGTCGGGAAAATCCCCTGGAGAAGGAAATGGCAACAAGAAAGCAAGAAGGCATATGGTATAACATGTGGAAAAGGACCAAGAGAATACATTGAAGCCATATTCTGAAGTTTTTAAGCAATACGTAGACATTAGTGTTTTAAATAAAATAGTAACTCAATCAGATTGTTCCTTTAATAAATGTACATTTTTGAGACTAAAAAAAATTCCAGGTGTATTAGATTTTACATAGCAACTTCATCTCCAGGAATCTATCCTAAAGCTATATCTGCACAGATATAATATAATACATACACAAGGTCATTCATCACAACATAGTTGATAATAGGAATAAAACAACAACAACCCAAACGTTCATCATTGATTGATTGATTTAGATTACATCTACCCACAAATGACTGTTATGCAGCCATAATATAAGAAGAGTTTATACACAGATAAGAAGTAATATTCAGTATATATTAAATGAAAAAGAAGTAGAACAGTGTGCATTAAAAGTTATCTTTTGAGTAAAGAAAGGGAGAGAGGAATATATGCAATTGCTTATATCTTAAAAAATGAAAATACTGGAAGAAAATCAGAAAATAATAAAAATGGGAGGGAGGGGAGTGACTGGAGGGGACAGGAATAAATGTGAGACTTTAATTATACCTTTTTATACAATTTGAATTTTTTAACTACATGAATATTTTACATACTTAAAAAGCTACAGAAAAATTTTAAAGCAGTTTTTGTTAAGTGTGAAAATTTGGAGACTATTTCATACAATTTTGATTAGACATACTTCACCTTGTTCCTTCTCTTAAATACAGCTAAAACCCTAGACATTATATATAAAACAAACATAATACTTTGGACAGTGGGTTAAAAAAACAATCCAGAAACACCAACAGAACAGACAAAAAAATAAAATAAAAGCCCAAGTAAAACCTGCTTCCTCTAGACGGGGAAAAGAATAGAGGCGGCATAGAAAAATAGAAAATTTTAGATAGCTGCCCTACCTCAGCTAAAACACCATGGAAAAACTGAAGCCCATCTGCATTAGTAAAGACTGACTTCCATCATTCTGCTCTAACAAGTACCACTCCACCTTTCCAATAGCATGATGACAGAGAAAGCCTGATGGGGAACCAGGACTTTCAGCACTGACTAGCAGCAAAAAGTGGCCCCAGTCCCTCCCTCATGGTGTCTGGTGAGAGGCCAAGTGGAGAACCTGGACTTCAAACCTCATCTGGCAGTAAAAAGCAGTATCTCTCTAGCTTCCATGGTGTCAGAGGCAGCCTACTATAATAGAAGATAAAGAAGATTCACAGTCACATAACATAATGCTTAGAATGTTCAGGATGCAGTTGAAAATATTAACAGTAACAAGTTATAAGGTGAATTAAAGCATATGGATAAGTTAATGACAGCAGTAGCACAAGGGATGGCAAAGATCACAGGGAATAAGCTATTAACAGGTGCCTGCACTAAATTAGAAGTGAATTGTTACAGTGTTACTGTAATACAGACACAGATTACTTTAAAATGTATATTGTAAACACTGGGCAACCACTAGAAAGATTTTAAAAGAAGTGTAAATGATACACTAAGAGAAGAAATGAAATGGATTCATATAAAAAGAATGGCTACAAGAGTAATACACCATGATAACACTAACCAAAAGAAAATGGAAGTAAATATATTAATTTTAGACAAAGTATACTTTAAAACGTGGAAGATTACCAAGAATAGAGAAAATTGTATACTGAAGTCAGTTCTCTAAGAAGACATTAAAGTCCTAAATATTTATGCACCTAACATAAATTCAAATACAGGAGGAAATTCAAATTCAAAATACAGAAGGAAAAAACTGATAGAACTGGAAAGAGAGACAGTTAAATCCACTATTAGAGTTGGAGCCTTAAACTCTATTCTGTCACTATTAATAGATCAAGAAGGCATAAAATTAATAGGGATATAGATGACCTGAACAGTGCTGTCAACCAGTTTGGATACTGATACATACACACATACATATATATGTGTACACACACATACACACACACACACACACACACACACACAGACTATTCCAGCTATGAGAGAATACACTTTATTTGCAAGTATACATGAAATATGTATTCCAGTACTTTGTCCACCTATTGTAAAGAACCAACTCATTGGAAAAGATCCTGATGCTGGGAAAGATTGAGCACAGGAGAAAAAGGGGGCAACAGGATGAGATGGTTGGATAGCATCATCGACCCAATGGACATGAGTTTGAGCCAACTCTGGGAGATAGCAAAGGACAGGGAAGCATGGCATGCTGCAGTCCATGGGGTCGCAAAGAGTCAGACATGATTTAGCAACTGAACAACAATGAAACCACAGATACATTGTTAACCAAAATAGAACACATTCTAGGCCAAAAACACACTTCAACAAACTTAAATGTATAGAAATTAAAAGTATATTCTCAGATTACACCAAAAATAAACAAGAAATCACATATAGAAAGATAGCTGGAGTACTCCAAAATATTTGCAAATTAGCCAAAACATTTCTAAATGGTGCATGAGTCAGAAAAAGAGGTTATAAGAGAAAGCTTGAGAATTTTTTAATGGAAAAAAAAAAAAAAAAACTTGTAGATGCAGCTAAAGCAGTACTCAGAGGTTAGTTTATAGTACTAAGTGCACATAGTAGGAAAAAGATCTAAGGTCAGTAACCAAAGTGTCCATCTTAGGAAACTAGAAAAAGGAAATTAAACCTAAAGCAAGCAGAAGAAGGAAATAATAACAAAGCAGAAATCAGTGAAATTGAAAATAGGAAAAAAATGAAGAAAAATAAGACAAGTTCTTTAAAACAATCAATAGATTAATCCCTAGCTAGGCTAACAGAGAAAAGAAGAAAGACAAATTACCAATATGAGTTATAAAAGAATAGTTAGCACTACTGATCCCTTAGACACTAAAATATATATAATAAGGGAATACTGCAAACAGTTCTCTGCCCATAAAGTTGATTATTTGAATGAAATAGACCGATTCCTTGAAACACAAATGTCCATATGTACTTGTGATGAAATACCTTGAATAGTTCTATATCTGTGAAAGAATTTTTATTTAGAGTTTAAAACCATCTAAAAAAGAAAGTGCCAGACATAAATGATTTCACCAGTAAATTCTATCAAATTTTTAAGGAATAATACCAATTCTGTACAAACTCTTCCAGAAAAGTAAGCAGCAGGAAAGAATTCCCCACCATTTCATTAGTCCAGTATTAACATACAATGGGAAAACTAGAAGAAAGCTACAGACTTAATATTTCTCATGGACTTAGATCTAAAATCTTTTATAAATATTAAAAAACCAAATACAGCAAATTTGTTTCACTGCAGAAAGGCAGGACTGGTGCTACATGTATAAACCAATAAATGTAAGTCACAGTAACAGACAGTAAGAAATACTGTGTGATCATAGCAATGGAAATTTTTTTAAATTTCCAAGGCATTTGTATATTTGCATCCCCCACAATATCATGTTGAAATCCCAGCCTTCAAAGTATTTAAAGGTGGGGCCACTTGGCAGTTATTTGGTCATGAGGCCAAAACTATCATAAATGGGATCAGTGTCCTTAGAAAAGGAACCCCAGAGAGCTTACTCACCATTCTATCATATGAGGATACCTCAAGAAATCAGCCATCTCTGAACCAGGAAATGGGTCCTCATCACACAGCGAATTTATTGGCACCTGGATCTTGGACTTCCCAGCCTCCAGAACTATAAGAAATAAATGTTTGTTGTTTATAGACCACGCAGTTTATGGAATTGTTACAGCAGCCTGAATACTAAGACACAATTCATTGCGAAAAAAGTAAAGAATCACTCTTAGAAAATTAGGAATATAAGAATATGACCCATTAAAGGATGTATATGAAAGATCTAATGCTAACAACATACTTGTTGTGGGAGATAGAATACTTTCCCTCTAAGTTAGAAAATAAGGTAAGGATCAATTTCTTATCAGTATTATTTAGTGCCTACTAGAACTCCTTACTAGTAAAGTAAGGTTAAGAAAAGGGGGAAGAAAGTATATAGATTGAAAAGGAACAAATAAAACTGCATTTATTCACACATGACATTTCCTATAGAAAACCCCCCAAAATATACCAAAACATTCCTGGAAATAATAAGCAAATATAACAACTTTACAGGATCCACGATCTATTTGTAAAAGTTATTTCTGTCCTGTATATTAAAAATGAACAATTGAAACTTAAGTACAAAAAATAATAATAATTGTGTTAAAAAGAGGAAGTCAGATCAGAACAGTCGCTCAGTTGTGTCCGACTCTACGACCCCATGAATCACAGCACGCCAGGCCTCCCTGTCCATCACCAAGTCCCGGAGTTCACTCAAACTCATGTCCATTGAGTCAGTGATGCCATCCAGCCATCTCATCCTCTGTCGTCCCCTTCTCCTCCTGCCCCCAATCCCTCCCAGCATCAGAGTCTTTTCCAATGAGTCAACTCTTTGCATGAGGTGGCCAAAGTACTGGAGTTTCAGCTTTAGCATCATTCCTTCCAAAGAAATCCCAGGGCTGATCTGCTTCAGAGTGGACCAGTTGGATCTCCTTGCAGTCCAAGGGACTCTCAAGAGTCTTCTCCAACACCACAGTTCAAAAGCATCAATTCTTTGGCGCTCAGCCTTCTTCATAGTCCAACTCTCACATCCATACATGACCACAGGAAAAACCATAGCCTTGACTAGACGAACCTTTGTTGGCAAAGTAATGTCTCTGCTTTTGAATATGCTATCTAGGTTGGTCGTAACTTTCCTTCCAAAAAGAGGAAGTACTTAAGGATAAATCTACAAAATATGTTTGCAGAAAACTACAAGACGCAGATGAAAGAAATTGAACAATATCCAAATAATGGAGAGATGTTTTTTATTTATGGATTGGACAACTTAAGATATCAGTTCTCTCTGCTATCTTGATCTATAGATTCAAGGCAGTATCTGTCTTGATTACAGGAAATTTTTATCAGTAAACTGATTCTAAGATTTATATGGAAAATCAAGGGATCTACAATAGCCAAAATGAATCTGATAACAGAGATGATATTTCCTGATTTCAAGGTATATAATATTGGTGAAAGAATACTCTTGTTATTGAGTGGAACAGAATGGAAACTTGAGTAGATATACACAAACATAATAAAGTGAATTTTGAAAAAGTTCAAAGGCAATTCAATGGAGAATGTATAACCTTTCATCAAGTAGTGCCAGAACAATTGAATGTCCATATGTTATAGAAACAACAACCTCAAATTCAGGCCTCATATCTTACCCAAAAATAAGCTTAATATAGATCATAGGCATAAGTGTAAAATGCAAAACAGAACCATCTAGAAGCCAAAAACATAGAGTATCTGAGAACTAGGATTGTCAATACATTTTTACATACACCACCAAAAGAAGATTTATGAAAGAAAAAAATTGATATGTTGGACTTCATTATAATTTTAAAATGGTGCTCTGAAAGACACCATTAAGAGAATGAAAACAAAAACCATGGACTGGAAGAAAATTTGTTAATTGTACTGTTACTCAGGAATTATACAGAATATACAAAGAGCTCTTAAAATTGAATAGTAAGAGATAATGATGTCAGTAAAATAGTGAGCTAGAAAACTCCAAGCTCTCATTCCCCCGTAGAAACAATGTTTTAAAAGTTTGTCAGAACTCTGAATAGTGAAGTTTTATAGTTAAGCAACTAAACAAATACACGATCAAGAAAAGGTCATCTACAAAATGGTAGAAAATTCTTTAGTGTTTTTACTCATCTTTGTCCCACACACTGCTGAGTACAGTGATGGTCTTGGTCTTGAGCAGATGGCTTCCCAGTTCCCAGGTCCTTCCTCAAACCAGAAAATTTACAAATTAATTTGCAAATTATTTTGTATGTCTGTTCTGACCTATCGTGGGGGATACCTAAAGGGTTAACTCAAGGTGTTCATCTGTTTCACATAATACAGAGTACGGGCAGGAAAAGTGACAAGACATGCTCGTAAAAGACACAAAGCAGACTACAAGTCCATAGATGCCTGGGGCAAGAGATTATGAGTGGAGATATACAATAGGCCATGTAAGACAAAGAGGATAAGCTGGGGAAAGATTCTTGAAAATTAGGACACTCAAAAGTAGCCAAAAACATAGGTGAATTTAAAAAGCCATTGACTTGCCTGGGCAAGACACATACTCAGAATCTAAGACTGGAGAAGACCTTAAGCTTCCACCACAGTCTGACTTCTGGCATAAAACAAACCTAGGTAAGTGGTGACGGAGTGCCACAGAATAGATCCAGTTTGCAGATAGGGAGAGGTGGTTCTCTCATTTTTGTGTTGTTTGTTTTGGGCAGTTTTTTATTTTTTAGCTTCTATCAAGGAATTCCATCAAAATATCAGCTAAATGTGAACCGAAGGAATGGAGAGTTTGGTGATCCACACAGTACAAGCAATTGACTGTACAAAAAAATAGTTTGGGTAAGTCTCAAGACACTTGGACTACTACAGCCTCCAACAGTCAAAAAAATAATAATATTAGCAAACCCTGGAAAAGAGGAAAATCTGATTTCCAGAGTTGACACATTTTAATAATCAAATGCCCTATTTTCAATGAAACATCACAAAGTATACAGAGGAATGGGAAAACATGCCTCATTGAAGGGAACAAAAGTCTTTGACAGGAAAAACCACCCTTGAGGAACCCAGACATTAAATTTTCTGGAGAAGTACTTTAAGCTAACTGTCTTAAATATGACCAAAAAGCAAAGAGAAAACATGGAAAAGATCTAAAGGACATTAGGAAAACAACATATGGATAAAATTAGAACAGCAAAAAAAAAAAGGAAAAATTAAAAGGAACAAAACAGAAATTCTGCAGTTGAAAATTTTTCTGAAATGCAAAATTCACTATAGGACTTCAACAAGAGACAGAAAGACAGAAAAAGAGCTACAAGATAGGACAATTGAATTTACCTAATCTGAGAATCACAAAGGAACAAGAATGAGGAAAAGTGAACAGACCAAAAGACTTTCGGGGTACCATCAAGAGGAAAAATGAATGCATAGTGTGAGTCCCAAAAGAGAAGAAAGAAAAAGGAATAAAAAGTTACTTGAAAAAATAATGGCTAAAAATTCCAAACTTGATGAAATACATGAATCTATAAATCCAACAAGTTCAATGAACTCCAAGTGTAAGCCCCAAAAGACCCAAACTGAGAAACATACTCTGTCAAAATATATACAGAGAATCTTAAAAGCGGTGAGAAAAGTGACTCATCACATGCATGGGACCCTGAGCACAATTATCTCCCTATTCCCCCCAGAAACTTTGGAGAACAGAAGGCAGTGGGATAATGTATGCTGAAAGAAATGAACTGTCAAGTGAGAATTCTATATCCATAGGAAATGGCAACCCACTCCAGTGTTCTTGCCTGGAGAATCCCAGGGACGGCTGAGCCTGGTGGGCTGCCATCTATGGGGTTGCACAGAGTCGGACACGACTGAAGCGACCTAGCAGCAGCAGCAGCAAGATAGTGCTTTAAAATTGAGGGAGAAATTAAGAAATTCTAAGAAAATTAGAGGGAGTTCATTACCACTGGAGGTGCCCTTAAGGAATGTTAAAGGAAGTCCGTCAGGTTGAAATGAAAGGATGTTAGATGGTGACTGGCATCTAAAATCTCCAGTAAAGCCCAAGGTATGGACAAATAGAAAAGCCAGTTTTAGTTTTAACTTTGGTGTGTTGCTTCACTTTTTATATTCTGCAAAACTAACAAATAAATAAAAATGATTATGAATCTATATTATTGGGCTCACAGTGTAAACAGATGTAATTTGTGAGATGAGTAGCATAAACGTAGAGGACAGAAGTGTAAGAGCTTTCATATGATTGACGTCAGGATGACATCGATTTAAATTAAATTCTTATAACTATGTATATAACCCCTGTGATAACCAAAAAAAAAATCTACAGAATATACATAAACAAATGAGACAAATCAAAATTTATCAGAACAAAACAATCAGCTAAACACAAATGGTGCTAGTCATGGAGAAAATGAGGGCAAAAAAACTATAATATATACCAAAAGCCGGTGGCAAAGTGGCTGAAGTAAGTCATTCCTTGTCAGTAAATACGTCAAGTGTAAATGGATTAAACTGTATCAAAAGAGAGAGATTGTTAGAATTTTAAAAATGAACCAATTTTATGCTGTCTTATAAGAGACTTAATTTAGATCTAAAAACACACTTAGGTTGAAAATGAAAGATGGGAAAAGATATTCTATGCAAATAGTAACCAAAAGACAGTAGAGGAGGCTATTCTATTAATAGACAAAATAGACTTGGAGTCAGAAACTGTTACAAGAGGGAAAAAAAAAAGAACATTATATATTGACAAAAGGGTCAGTCCACAAAAAAAAAAAGAAATGCATAAGCATATATGTATCAAACATCAGAGTCTCAAAATATATGAAGCAAACACTGACAATTGAAGGGAGAAGCATATGATTCTACAGTAATGAACACTTCTGTATTCCACTTTCAATAATGGATTAAACAACCAGAGAAAGATTAAATAAAGGACTTGAACATCATAAAACAACTGAACCTAACAGAGAAGACTCCACCCAAGTTCAGTAAACTACATATTTTTTTCTGATGTGCACGTGGATCATTCTCTAAAATAGACCACAAAACAAGTTTTAACACATTCTAAAAGACTGAAATCATATGTAGTGTCTATTCCAAACACAATAAATCATTAACAGAAAATGGAATGTCATAAATATATAGAAAATAGAAAGTGAAGTCACTCAGTCGTGTCTGACTCTTTGCAGCCTCATGGACTGTAGCCCACCAGGCTCCTCCGTCCATGGGATTTTCCAGGCAAGAATACTAGAGTGGGTTCCTATTTCCTTCTCCAGGGGATCTTCCCGACCCAGGGACTGAACCCGGGTTTCCCTCATTGCAGGCAGACGCTTGACTGTCTGAGCCACCAGGGAAGCATATAGAAAATAGCATGCTCTTAACCAGTGAGTGAAGAAATCACGAGAGAAATTAGAAAATATCTTGAGACAGTAAAAATATAAATACAGTATACCAAAACTCATGGGATATGGTGAAAGTAACACTAAGGTGGGAATTTATACCTGTAAACACATATATCAAACAAGAAAAAAGCTCTAAAATCAATGACCTGACTTTACACCTTAAGGAAGTAGAGACCAAAGAACAAACTAAACCTAAAGTTAGCAGAAAGAAGAAGATATTATAATACAGATTAGAAAAGAGATAAATAAATGGATAAACAAGAAATCAGTGAAACCAAAAGTTAGTTCTTTGACAAAGAAGCAAAATTCACAAACCTTAGCTAGATGAATAAGAAAAAAAAAGAAGGCTCAAATTACCTAAATCAGAAATGAAATTGGGGCAATATTACCAATTCCACAGAAATAAAATATTTATGAAAATACTATGAGTAATTATATGACAGCAGATTGGACAACCTAGACGAAATGGTCAAATTCCTAGAAACCCTTTGTCTTCCAAAACAAAATTATAAAGAAATAGAAAATAACATAGATCTATATGTAGTTTCTAGTATAATTTTCCAATTAAGAGAAACCAAAGTTCCTTGGAGAAATGGCTGGTTCTAGAGCTGGAACATGGAACATGCAAGATGAGTATGTAAGAACATAAGGAAATACTCAAAAAACAGAATGATGGCGGTATGTCAAAGACCATAGGAGCCTAACCGAAAGACCTTGCAATAGCTAAAGCGGCAACAATTTGAACAATAAAATGATAAATAATAAAATAGTGTTGGTTTATAACTCAAAGTATAAATTACTTATGAGTCCATACTAGTAAGTGTGGATGATTAATACAATTAATCATACAGATAAGTATGATTAAGTAAGTAAATGGGAGAGAACCGTAAAATCTCCAACACAGAATTACTAACAATATAGTTACTGTACCTTCAAGGAAGTGGAGCAAAATTTCCCACCACTTGCTTCCCTTGTGGTTCAGTTGGTAAAGAATCCACTTGCAATGTGGGAGACCAGGGTTTGATCCCTGGGTTGGGAAGATCCCCTGGAGAAGGAAATGACTACCCACTCCAGTATTCTGGCCTGGAAAATTCCAAGGATTGTAAAGTCCATGGGGTTGCAAAGAGTCGGACATGATTGAGTGACTTTCACTTTAGTGGGTTTTGCCTAGTGACTTTCTTCTCAGAGTACAATATAGGGACTTAGCTGATAGTCTGATGTTTAAGACTCCCCACTTCCACTGAAGAGGGCACAGGTTCAATCCCTGGTCAGAAAAAAGATCCTGCATGCCACTCTGCATGCTAAAAATTAATAATAATAATGATAATAAAGAATATGTATCGGGTGAGGTTGGGAAGTAACTACATTGGAGAATCCTGATATAATTTTAACCAGGTTATCATCATTGATTAATCATATTGATAGCATGTACCCTTGATTTGGTGGGGTAAGAATGACAGTCATTTTACCTCTGTGGTCCTTCTCCCAGAAACACAACACCATTTTTAACTATGAGAGAAACACCAGACAAACCAAAACTGAAGCCTTCTTACAATGTCCTCTAAACTGTCAAGATTATATTTTAAAAAATGATTACTTATACTCCAGAGGAGGCTAAAGAGACAAGATAACCAAATATAATGTGGTATCCTGGATGCAATTATGGAACAGGAAAAGAAAAATGATTAGGTTAAAAAACAAGGAAATCTGAATAAAGTATAGATTTTACTTAATAATAGTGTATCATTATTATATTAATAGGTACGTCAAACATGCTAGTGATAAAGAATGTTAACAGTAGGGTAAGTTGGATACAAGTTATACAAGAATTCTCCTTTCTCTCTTTGCCATTTTTCTGTTAATTTAAAAGTATTCTTAAATAAGACATGTATGGGGGGGGGGGGGGGACCTCCTCAAGGCATGAGTACAGCAGAATGGAGAGGAAAGGGAGAGGGGAATCACTGCACGACAGAACAATATAAATGGCTCAGTCATTACAGAGAAAAAAAATAGAATACAGATAAGCAGAACATCTCTAAGGGAAGGTGCATTATTTGGGCAATCTGATTGTTGCTGCTAATGCTGTGGTTTTAAAAAGTGAATCCAAAATTAGAATAAGCTCACTTTGAGTAGAATTTAATATGTGAGTTTTTAACTTATATGCAGAGTACATCTTGCAAAATGCTGGGCTGGATGACTCACAAGCTGGAATCAAGGTAGCTGGAAGAAAACAACCTCAGGTATGCAGATGATACCATTCTAATGACAGAGAGCAAGGAGGAACTAAAGAGCTGAGGATGATGAGGGTGATGAAAAAGCTGGCTTGAAACTCCACATTCAAAAACTAAGATCATGGCATCTGGTCCTATCACTTCATGGTAAATAGGTGGAGAAAAAGTGGAAACTAGTGACAGATTTTATTTTCTTGGGCTCCAAAATCTCTGCGGAGAATGACTGCAGCCATTGCTCCTTGAAGAAAAACTAGGACAAACCTGGACATCATATTAAAAAGCAGAGATGTCACTTTGCTGACAAAAGTCCATATAGTCCAAGTTATGGTTTTTCCAGCAGTTCTGTATGGATGTGAGAGTCGAACCATAAAGAAGGCTGAGTGTCAAAGAATTGATGCTTTCAAATTTTGGTTCTGGAGAAAACTCTTGAGAGTCTCTTGGACAGCAAGATAAAGCCAGTCGATCTAAAGGAAATCAACCCTAAATATTCATTGAAAGGACTGATGCTGGAACTGAAGCTCCAGGACTTTGGCCACCTGATATGAAGAGCTGACTCACTGGAAATAACTGTGATGCTGGGAAATAATGAGAGCAGGAGAAGAAGGGGGCAACAGAGGATGAGATCGTTTGATGGCATCACCAACTCAGTGGACATGAGTTTGGGCAAACCTAGGGAGATAGTGAAGGACAGGGAAGCCTGGTGTGCTGCAGTTCATGGGGTCACAAAGATTCAGACAAATCTTAACAACTGAACATTAACAAGAATAAAAAAGTGTGGTCTAAATTTCAGTTCCATCCTCTTCACTTAATTCTATTTTGTTAATATATCAGAAAGGTAATCTGAAGTTTGGTACAAGGGTAAAGATTTCCAAATTAAGTGACAAGAAGCATTAACTCTGAGTTGCAATGTAGAAACAAAGCTGGCATATCTGTTGTAAATACATGAAAACAGTAAATTCAGAAGTGGAAAGATATTTAAAGTTTAACCAAAACCTAAAGCTAGATTTCTTTCTCTTTAGATATTGAGACATAAAATGCATCTGTTGGTTCTTTTGAAGTTTGGGCTTATGAAGATCTTCTGTCAGGCTTCCCAGCCTGGGGATCCAACAGAGGGACTGGGAATCCCCAGGGAATCTGAACTTGAAGGCCAGTGGGATTTGATTATAAGACTTCCACAGGACTGGGGGAAACAGACTCCAGGCTTGGAGGGCACCAGCAAAATCTTGCATACACAAAGACTCAGAGGAAAGGATCTGTGACCCCACAGGAGACTGAACCAAAACTACCTGCTGGTGTTGGAAGGTCTCCTGTGTAGGCATGGATTGGCAGGCGCTCACCACAGGGATGGGGGCACTGGCAGCAGCAGTCTGGGAAGGTCCCCCTTGGTGCAAACCCTCTTGGAAGTTGCCATTAGCCCTACTAAAGAGCCCATATACCCAAGGCCTGGGTAGCTTCAGGCCAAAAAACTACCAGGGAGGGAGCACAACCCCACTCATCAGCAGGTACTTGAATTAAAGCTTTATTGAGCATGGCCCTGCCGAACAGAGCAAGACCCAGTTTTTCCCCACTGCCAGTGCCTCCTATCAGGAAGCTTACACAAGCTTTTTAACCTCCATCAGAGGGCAGACAGAAGAAGCAAAAATAACCACAGTCCCACAGTTACTAAAACAAAAGCCACATTACAGAAACTTAATTAGCTTGGAAAAGCAGAAAGTTATGTCCTAGATGAAGGGACAAGATAAAACCTCAGAAAAAAACAACTACATGAAGTGGAGATAGGCAACATTCCAGAAAATAATTCAGAATAATGATACTGAAGATGATTGAGGGTCTTGGAAAAAGAATGGAGGCAAAGATTGAGAAGATGCAAGAAATGTTTACCAAAGACCTAGGAGGACAAAGAACAAACAGGGATGAATAATACACTAGAAGAAATCAATAGGAGAATAACTGAGGCAAAAGAACAGATAAGTGGCCTGGAGGACAGAATGGTGGAAATCACTGCCGCAGAACAGAATATAGAAAAAAGAGAATGAAAAGAAATGAAGACAGCCTATTTTAAATAATAGGCTGGGACAGACCTCTGGGACAACATTAAATGCACCAACATTTGCATTACAAGGGTCCCAGAAGGAGAAGAGGGAGAGGAAAAGGACCTGAAAAAATATTTGAAGAGATAATAGCTGAAAACTTCCCTAATATGGGAAAGGAAATAGGCAACCAAGTCCAGGAAGCAGAGAGAGCCCCAGGCTGGATAAACACAAGGAGGAACACACTGAGACACATAGTAATCAAACTGACACAAATTAAAGGCAGAGATAAAATATTAAAACCAACTAGGGAAAAACGACAACATAAAAGCTCCCATCAGGCTATCAGCTGATTTCTCAACAGAAACTCTACCAGAAGGGAATGACATGATATATTTAAAGTGATGAAATGGGAAAACCTACAACTAAGAATACTCTACCCAGAAAGAGTCTTCTTCAGATTTGTTGAACAAATCAAAAGCTTTCCAGATAAGCAAAAGTTAAGAGAATTCAGCACCACCAAACCAGCTTTACAACAAATGCTAAAGGAACTTCTCTAGGCAGAAAACAAGAAAAGAAAAAGACCTACCTACAGAATATAAACCCCAAACAATTAAGAAAACAGTAATAGGATCATACATATCAATAATTAGCTTAAATGTAAATGGATTAAGTACCCAACCAAAAGATATATAGACTAACTGAACAGATGAAAACATGTGCATGTATCCAGTTCCACTTAACCACATGACTCTACTTGATCCCCCCAGATTGTATATAATTATTTTATATTGTCAGGTTAATCATATTCCCATTATGACTTGCAACTGTAATTATCTTTTTGTCTATTGATTGTGAAAACTGATAAACATCTTTCTCTATTGTGATTATGTAACTGTAGCAATACCATTGTATCATCATTGGTCAACAGAAAAATGATAGAATTCTATATCACCAAAAGTACCATTTAATAGAAAAACCTGTAATCACTTTTTACAATTCAGATGCATAAAATTCAGAATTATCTTGGAATTTTTTGAAAATGCCCAGGTTTTGATTTTTTTTTTCACCAGAGCTCCAGATATGTTTCTAATGAGTAGCCATGTTTAAAGACTGCTGGAATATATGAAGATCTTTTTTGATGTTCTTTCTCAAGCCTTTATCAAGCATAGTAGAAACGCTCTTGTATACACATATATAAATAATATGTATAATATATATATATATTTTAGAAAACCTATGAATTTTTATAACTAAAAAGTTTATGGCATTTTTATTGTACTTGTTTGACTTAGTATAAATAGAATGTTAGATTTCTAACTTAAATAGATATGCAACAAGCAACAAAAGTTTACTGTATAGCACAGGAAGCTATGGTCAATATCTTATAATAACCTATGCTGCTAAGTCACTTCAGTCGTGTCTGACTCTGTGCGACCCCGTAGATGGCAGCCTACCAGGCTCTGCCATCCCTGGGATTCTCCAGGCAAGAACACTGGAGTGGGTTGCCATGTCCTTCTCCAATGCATGAAAGTGAAAAGTGAAAGGGAAGTCGCTCAGTCGTGTCTGACTCTTTGCGACCCTGTGGACTGAAGCCTACCAGGCTCCTCCATCCATGGGATTTTCCAGGCAAGAGTACTGGAGTGGGTAGCCATTGCCTTCTCCATATAATAACCTATAATGGATAATAATTTCAAAAATAATATATGCGTATATGTATGAATCACAAAAAGAATTCTACTTTTTGAAATTTAGTAATGTTTATCTTTTTGCCAGTTTTTCTAAATGTCCTATGGACATCTAATAACAATGTATGAGATACAAAATTTTAAATATATTTGTATAAGATATGAGTACTATAAATAGAAATCTATTATATTTAAATTATTAATGACCTCATTCAAGGTGCTTCTATTATTTTTTCTGCAATTGATAAAATATTCTCAGAGAAATGTTATTATGTCTTACAATGATTATATATTTTTTGCTTTCCCTTATATTTCTTATTTTTGTTTTATGTATGTTTGTTTCTTGGTTGTTAGGTATCTAATGGTTTATGATGTCTATCTTCTTTGAGAGTTGTATCTTTTATTAATAAAATATTCATCTTTGTTTCATTTTAAGAGAAAAAAAGACGATTTGGTACTGACACAAAAACAAATATAGATCAGTGGAACAGGATAGAAAGCCCAGAAATAAACCCATGCACCTGTGGTCACCTAATCTATGACATATGAGGCAAGACTAAACAATAGCAAAAAGGCAGTCTCTTCAATAAGTGGTACTGGGAAGACTGGACAGTTACATGTAAAAGAATGAAATTAGAACATTCCCTAACACCATCTACAAAAATAAACTCAGAATGGATTAAGGACCTAAATGTAAGACTGGACCCTATAAAACTCTAAGAGGAAAACATAAGAACACTCTTTGAAGGAAATGGCAACCTACTCCAGTATCCTTGCCTGGAAAAATCTCATGGACAGAGGAGCCTGGTGGACTGCAGTCTGTGGGGTCGCAAAGAGTCAGGCACAACTGAGCGACTAACACTCACTTACCTACTTGACATAAATCAGAGCAAGATGTTTTTTGACCCACCTCCCAGAGTAATGAAAATAAAAATAAACAAGTGGGACCTAGTTAAAAGCTTTTGCAGAACAAAGGAAACCACAAACAAGACATAAAGACAACCCTCAGAATGGGGAAAAATATTTGCAAACAAAACAACTGACAAAGGGTCAATCTCCAAAATATAAATAATTTTAACTTACATAGTAAAAAAGATCATGCAGTTGACAGTGTAAACACAGGAAACAAATCAATCATTTGTGGGTAGGTAAGCCAAAGAATGCTTAAACTACCACAAAATTGCACTCATCTCACATGCTAGTAAAGTATGCTTAAAATTCTCCAAGCCAGGCTTCAGCAATACGTGAACTTCCAGATGTTCAAGCTGGTTTTAGAAAAGGCAGAGGAACCAGAGATCATATTGCCAACATTTGTTGGATCATTGAAACAGGAAAGGAGTACCAGAAAAACATCTGCTTTATTGACTAAGCCTCTAACTGTGTAGATCACAGCAAACTGAAAAATTCTTCAAGAGATGGGAATACCAGACCACCTGACCTGACTCCTGAGAAATCTGTATGCAGGTCAAGAAACAACAGTTAGAACTGGACATGGAACAACAGACTGGTTCCAAATAGGAAAAGGAGTATGTCAAGGCTGTATATTGTCACCCTGCTTATTTAACTTATATGCAGAGTACATAATGCGAAATGTCGGGCTGGATGAAGCACAAGCTGGAATCAAGATTGCCAGGAGAAATATCAATAATCTCAGATATGCAGATGACACCACCCTGATGGCAGAAAGCAAAGAAGAACTAAAGGGCCTCTTGATGAAAGTGAAAGAGGAGAGTGAAAAAGTTGGCTTAAAACTCAACATTCAGAAAACAAAGATCATGGCATCCGGTCCCATCACTTCATGGCAAATAGATGGGGAAACAATGGAAACAGTGAGAAACTTTATTTTGGGGGCTCCAAAATCACTGCAGATGGTGACTGAAGCCATAAAATTAAAAGACACTTGCTCCTTTGAATAAAAGCTATGACCAACCTAGACAACATATTAAAAAGCAGAGACATTACTATTGCCAACAAAGGTCCATCTAGTCCAAGCTATGGTTTTTCCATTAGTCATGTATGGATGTGAGAGTTGGACTATAAAGAAAGCTGAGTGCCGAAGAATTGATGCTCTTGAACTGTGGTGTTGGAGAAAACTCTTGAGAGTCCCTTGGACTGCAAGGAGATCAAACCAGTCAATCCTAAAGGAGATCAGTCCTGGTTGTTCATTGGAAGGACTGATGCTAAAGCTGAAACTCCAATACTTTGGCCACCTGATGCTAAGAACTGACTCATTGGAAAAGACCCTTGTGCTGGGAAAGATTGAAGGCGGGAGAAGGAGATGACGGAGGATGAGGTGGTTGGATGGCATCACCAACTCAATGGACATGAGTTTGAGCAAGCTTCAGGTGTTGGTGATGGACAGGGAAGCCTGGCATGCTGCAGTCCTTGGGGTCGCAGAGTTGGACACAACTGAGCAACTGAACTGAACTGAACTGAACTTATAATAAATATTGGTAAATTTCTCAGCAACTCTGCATGCCTCATCTACATAAGTTTAAAATCCCCAATATTCCTAACTCTCACTATTTCCCATCTCCTACAGTACATTATTGTTGTTTTAAAACACAATTTACTATTTTTAAGAGTTCTGAAAATGATAAAAGTTTATTTTATTTTTATCCACTTGTGTCCAGATTATGGTGCTCTTTTTTTTCTATATATTAATCCAGATTTCCACCTGATCTCATTTTTCTTCTAGCTGAAGAATTTCTTTCAGAGAATTAACTTTCCTGTAATACATATCAGTTGGTGATAAAGTCTTTCAATTTTTATTTGTTTGAAAATGCCTTATATTAGTCATGTATAAAATTCTAGGCGGGCTTTTTTCTTTCAGTACTTTAAAATTGTTACTTCATAGTCTTCTGACGTATGATTTGTGACAAAAAGTAGGCATCCATTCTTTTTTCTTCTTCCATACATATTATGTCTTTTTCTATTCAACATTTTCTTTTTATCTGTGACTTTAGCAATTTAATTATAATGTATCTTGGTATGGTGTTCTTCATGTTTCTTCTCCTTGGCGTTTATTTAGCTTCTTAGGTCCATGGATTTATACACTTCTTGGGTTTCCCTTGTGGCTCAGCTGGTAAAGAATCTGCCTCTAATGCGGAAGACCTTGGTTCAATCCCTGGGTTGTGAAGATCCCTTGGAGAAGGGAAAGGCTACCCATTTCAGTATTCTGGCCTAGAGAATTCCATGGACTATATAGTCCATGGGGTTGCAAAGAGTCAGACACAACTGAGCGACTTTCACTTTGACTTTGCTTTCAAAAATCTAACTTTTGCCCATTATTGCTTTTTCCATTCTCTCTTTGTTCCTTCTGAAATACTAGTTACCCATATTAGACAACTTTATCCCATAGGTCAGAAATAACTGTTTATTATTTTCTAGTCTGTATTCACTGTGGGTTTCTTCTTTCATAGTTTTTAACCTTAAAGTTATCCATTGTGCCTTTTGTCATTTAACCTTCCATATGTAGTGTGTGTGTGTGTGTGTGTGTGTGTATACTATTATTAATCTTATCCATTTTTTTTTTTGTTTCTTGTTTGGTTGATTTGTTTACTCATTTCAGATATTTTTCATATTGAGAATTCCAGTTAGGAACTTTTTTTAATAAATTCTCTTATCATATTCTTGAACATATGGAGTATTTTTACTGTTTTAATGGCCTTGACTATTAATTTTATGTGTCATTTCTTACTCTGTGGCTTACTGATTCATTTTTCTTCTTGATTACAATAATATATCCCTTTTATTCATATTAAGTAATTTTTTATCGAGGGCTAGATGTTACAGATTTTATGTTGTTAAGTGGTAGTTTTGCTGTATTGTCTGAAATCTTCTGGGCCCTTTCCTAGGATGAATTTAAATTACTTGGAATTACTTTAATCCTTTTAAGGTTTGCTTTAAGTTTTGTTATATTGGATTCAGAACTCATTTTACTCTCAGACTCATTTGGCCCCTCTACCAAGGCAATAAATGCCCTTCTGGTTACTGTATCCAATTGGCCATGGGTTAGGAAGTTTTATACCTCTCTGTGTGCTTTGTGAAATTTCAGCCTACGCTTTTCCACTGGTTTTTCCCCAACCTCAAGTGTTTTCCTTACATTTTCAAAAGTTAGTACTCAGGAGACCCTTCTGCAGATCAGACAAAGACTCTGTATCTTTCTTCTCTTGTATTTTCTCTTACAAATCCTATTTGTCATGACTTTCTTGAGGTCCAATTCTATTGCCTTAACTTAGTGAGTCCACCAAGCGGTTTTGGTGGTCTCTTTTTGTTTAGGGTTGAAAACTCTCTAAGCAATAAGCTTTGGTAATCACAGGGCTCACCTCATTTGTTTCTCTGTTCTCAAGTATCACTGTCTGTACTGCCTGTTTTCTAAAGTCTAAAACCCATTTCATACACTTTGTATGGTTTGTTTAGATGTCTGATATGGAGGTGTGTGTGTGTGTTTGTGTGTGTGTGTGGTTGCTTCAGTCGTGTCCAACTCTGTGATCCCATGGACTGTAGCCCACCAGGCTCTTCAGTCCATGGGATTCTCCAGGCAAGAATAGTTGAGTGGATTACCATGCCCACCTAGGGATGTAACCCGCATTGCCTACATTAGCAGGCAGGTTCTTTACCACTAGCACCACCTGAGAAGCCCTCAGGGAGAGGTAAATTGGTTCTTCTACTCCATTATGGCTGGCTATAGAGTCAGTCCTGATGAAATCTTGTTTAAGGAACAGACATTGACAATTTTAGAACTTAATGTTATTTAGGCTTGTGACTTACGGGTTTAAGAAGAGTGATCCCTTATAAGTATAAGAAAATGGTTTTTGCTATCATTCCCTCCACCAAAAAAAAATTCTAGCAAGCACCCTCAATGTGCCATTTCTGAAGCTGTACCTTTCTTCACATTCAGAAACAATGAAACCTATGCAGCTAACTCAAGTGCTAAAGTATTTCCCATTTACAGGGTACTGCTTTACAAAGCCAGAACTGATCTTCATGTTGGAACAAGGAGAAGATCCATGGTTATTAGAGAAAGAATTTATAAACAGAAGTTCCCCAGGTGAGTTACTGAATACTGGCAGAAGGCATCCAAGAAAATTAGATCCAAAGTGATCACCTAGATAGAAGTCAGCAGTTTGAAATGTTTTTCAGCACTCTCCTATTAGAGGTCTTTACATTTGAAATTTTAGAAATAATAAATCTAATAAAATGTGAGAAGGGGACAACTAAAAGCAATGGAATGTAAGCATGTTGATATTCTCATCTTTAGAAGATGGGAGCTAAGTATACCCTTTGAAACTGAAAAATTAAGTAATGGATGCATATTTAACAGTAAAAAGGTAAAAACTAAGAAAAGTTAATAAACTGAAATTGGGAGTAACAGAGCAGAAGAGAGAAATAAATTAATTTTATCATTATATAATAAATTACTAGATACAATCAAAATTAATAGATGATTAAGAAATTGTATAGTTAGAAAGGATGAAGACTAGAGCAAAGTTCAACCCTCCTAATTGTTAAAAGTTATTTACATTTGACAGACTAAAGAAAACAGACCTATTAGTAGAGAAGTTTCTTATAAATACTATATCAGGGTCCTCAGGATCATCATCAGGTTTATTAATTCACCTGGAGGACTCAGCACACAGGCATACTCGTAACTAAGATTTATACTGTGAAATCATGCAGAGCAAAATCAGTAAAGAGAACAGATGTATGGGGCAAAGTCAGTAGAAAACCAGTTATGACAACTCGTGTGAAATATCTACCTGGAAAGTTCATTTGCAATGAAGAGTCTGATGCTGGGAGGGATTGGGGGCAGGAGGAGAAGGGGACGACAGAGGATGAGATGGCTGGATGGCATCACTGACTCGATGGATGTGAGTCTGAGTGAACTCTGGGAGTTGGTGATGGACAGGGAGGCCTGGCGTGCTGCAATTCGTGGGGTCGTGAAGAGTCGAACACGACTGAGCAACTGAACTGAACTGAACCCAGAGTTTTTACTGTAGGCACCCATATATCAAAATTCTAGGCTTTCTGATAGAAGCTAATTATTCAGCATAAATATATTTTTTGTACAAACAGTTTAAGCACATTGAGCCCCTCTTAGCAATTCTGGTAACCATCTTGAAATCTGAGTTCCCAAATGCTAGTTAAGGGCTCATCTTGTAAGCAGGCTTTTCTAAGGGTAACAGTCTAGGCCTGCTGTGTTAAAAATTTTCACCACAAAAGCTATGCAAACATACAACATAAAACAGAGGAAGACAAACATATCTGACATATCAACTCTCAATGTAAATGGATTAAATACACCTATTAAGAGAAAAGGCTATCATATTGTATCAAAGAAATTGTTCTTGCTTAGTCACTAAGTCATGTCTGACTCTTTCACGACCCCATGGACTGTAGCCCTCCAAGCTCCTCTGTCCATGGGATTTCCCACGCAAGAATACTGGAGTGGGGTGCCATTTCATTAGCCAAGGGATCTTCCCAACCTAGGGATCGAATCCACGTCTCCTGTTTGGCAGGCAGATTCTTTACCACTGAGCTACTAGGGAAGCCCATCAAATAGTACATCTACAAAATAGTTTAGGAAGTTTGAAAATGCAGTCATGGATTATTAAGCCAGTAAACATAAAAGCAACTCAGTGTTTATTTATTTCAAAGTTCAGTTCAGGTCAAAAACAGGTGGAAAAAGGACATTTTGATAATGCTAAAGAAGATAATTTTTAAAGGATACAGAAAAGTTCAAAATATTAGTACACCAAATAAATTGTCATCAAGATTCATAAAACAAAAAACTGCAAGAGTTATAAGGAGAAACAGGAACTCATTAGAAGTAGTCAACCTTAATATCCCTCTCTAATTTTGTTTCACACCCTGTGGACTCTAGAATGTGTGTGTGTGTGTGTGTGTGTGTGTATGTGTTAGTTGCTCAGTCATGTCTGACTCTTTGCAACCCCATAGACTGCAGCCCACCAGGCCCCTCCGTCTATGGGATTCTCCAGGCAAGAACACTGGAGTGGGTTGCCATTTCCTTCTCCAAAAGGAACTATAGAAAGAAAGAAACTAAAGTCACTCAGTCGTGTCTGACTCTTTGCGACCCCATAGACTGTAGCCTACCAGGCTCCTCCATCCATGGAATTTTCCAGGCAAGAGTACTGGAGTGGATTGCCATTTCCTTCTCCAGGACTCTAGAAGAGTGCTTGGCAAACTGTGGCCCACATGCCAAATCCTGCCTACTGATTGTTTTGGCAAAGAAACATTTATTGGAACACAGCAATATCCATTTGTTTACATATTCAAGCTACAAGGCAGACTTGAATAGCTACAGTAGAGACTGAATAACCAGTAAAGCCTAAATCATTAACTCTATGGCCTTTCACAGAAAAAGTTTACCAACCTCTTATCTAGAAATATAAATAGCATATTTTATAAAGATGAATGTAGTATGTTCTGAAAACAAAGCTATGCAAACACGCTACATAACTAAATTTATAGAGGGATGCAAAGAATATCACAGTGAAGGTTTTATTTTGGAAAAGTGAGCAAAGCTTCATAAAGCATAGCTATGGTGCTATAGATTAAAAGGTGAACTATTATTTTAGGTACAACCAAGAAAGAGAAAATGCTTCTCATTTATGGGTTTTCCTTCAATTTTAAGATGCCTCTTGATTTTGGTGATGGGTATTTACTGTAAAGTCACAGATATGGGTGCTTTTATCCCTTTATAAAGTGAATGATATACAGGTAGTAGCTTCTTTCAGGTTTTAAAATAAATGTTGCTTAAATTTGTGAGAAGGATGTTACAAACTTTGTTTTTTGTTGTTAAGATTTGGGAAAATAGTGTGCCCTACCTGAAGGGCACCTACGTTCTCAAGGGTTCTAAGGCTAGAATGGAGGATAATTTAGGGAAAGAATGTGAGTATGAAGTTATTGTTGGAAATGAACCACTTAATGAGGACTGATACGCTATCAAAAATTAGAGCAGAAAATAATGTGTACTAGACAGGAAACCTGGGTTCGATCCCTGGGTCAGGAAGATCCCCTGGAGGAGGAAACGGCAACCCACTCGAGTATTCTTGCCTGGGAAATTCCATGGACAGAGGAGCCTGGTGGACTATAGTCCATGGGCTTGCAAAAAATCAAACACAACTGAGTATGCATGCATGCTCATGCTAAGAGGATTGGTAGCAAGAACACATAATGAGCATATAGTTAGTGTAAAACTTTGTTTTTCTGAATTACATCACTTTAATCTTTCATCTGTTGGTACCTAAGGTAGTACAACCAAAGCCTTCAAATATTTTTAGCATGGGCATGACATTTTTGCATGGAGTGTGGGTAACAAGAGGACAATAGCAGTCAAATGTTCATAGGAAATTTGTGGTAAATAAATATAAAAAAGGATACTTAAAAGATTTTTAGGGCCAACTGGAAACACAATCCTTAAGATCTTGCAGTGAATAAAAACTAGATATGTGGAAAAATAGATGGAAATTAAGGATTGGACAGGAGCAAGACTAGTCTGGAGGACATAAGTGAACAAATTTAAAAAAAGGAAAGGAAAGATTTGATGATTAAGAGGGATTCACTACTGAACAACCCTGATATAATACCAAGGCACTAGAACCAGGAAAGAGGGGTAACTCCAACATAGGCAGAAAAATTACTTTAACTCTCATCAGGTTTCTCACTTCCACCTATACACTTATGTTTCTGATTCTTTCTTTCAACGTAAGAAAGTTGGTGCCATGATTTTTGTTTGTTTGTTTGCCATACATGTAGCTTGCAGAATCTTAGTTCCCAGACCAGGGTGGAGCTCCAGTTGGAAACATACAGACTAGTGGTTTTCTTATCATTGTACTCAATGTTTCACTGTGAATATAGTCACTGGTGTGCTTCCCTAAGGCAAACTCTATCTCAGTAAAGCCACTAAAAGCAATTCTCCATTGATACATTTTGTTATCTACTTAGAGCAAAATCCTTGTCGAATTCATTCCAGTCTTTGTTTTCTCTGTTCCCAGGATTCAGCTCTCTTAAATACATTCTCTTTTCTTAATTGTTGCTTTCCTTTATATCCTCTTCTTTTTCCAGTTTTGAAAATTATGGTTTAAGTTACCAAAGATATGTGTAATTTCATTTCTAGATTGCTCTCTCTTTTTCCACTAGAAAAAGTTTTTAACAACAAAAGAAGAGAGAATATAAACTTGAAATTATTTTGGGGAAAGAAACTGAGCCAGACACCAAGGAGTCAAACACATAATGGGGCATAGGTATATAAATCTCATTTTATAAGTGTGTTAAGTATCATAAAATATTCTTAATTTTCTCATTTTTAGAAGAATTCCAACCTGATGAACTCTTAGAGGAGAGCCTAGAAAACCAAGGCAAACGTTTCAGGCAAGTTTTATTCATCAACAAATCATTGACTATGGAACAAGAAATATCAGGAAAACCATGTACTCTGGACATAAACATTTTTCCTGCAGAAACAATACCCTGTAAATTTGACACTACAGGGTCTACTTACTTGCTTCTTAGCTCACTGGCCCCACACTGTCAATATTCAAAAAAGACTTATGCGCCTAATGTATGTGAGAATTGGCTTTTCAGTATTAAGGACGGCAGAACTAATACTGGAGAGAATTCTTTTGTTTGTAGTAAAAATGTGAAAACCTTTGGACATAAAGACAAAGTTATCCAGCAACAGACAATTCAGACTTTGCAGCAAGCTTTTGAATATAATGAGTGTAGAAAAGATTTTCTTGAAAAGACTGCCCTTGTTATGTCTAAGAGTACCCATCCAAAAATGAAACCTTATGAATTCAATAAATTTGGGGAAAACGAACATGAGAAATCAACCTTGATAGTTTCTCAGAGCAGTCATCCAGAGGAGAAGAGTCACTATGAGTTTAATAAATATGAATGTACTAAAAACAGAAATAATTTTAGTAGGATCACTCAAAAAACTGACATAGAAGGGAAATCTTTCAGCCAAAAATTACACACTAAAGAACAGGAAAAATTTTATATAGGGGTGAAATCCTTTGAATATGGAAAGAATTTCAGCCATAATTCAACCTTCCCAGTGCATCAGAGAATTCACACAATAGAACAAACCTATGACTATGGCACATGTACAGACACTTTGGGTTACCAGTCAGCTTGCAATGTGCATAAGAAAACTCAAATAATGTTGAAACCCTATGAGTGTAATGAATGTGGAAAATCCTGCACTAAAACTTCATGCCTGATTCAGCCTCAGAAAAGTCACATGGAGGAGAAACCCTTTGAGTGTCATCAATGTGGGAAAGCTTTCAGTGAGAAGTCACGTCTAAGAAAACATGAGAGAACTCACACAGGAGAGAAACCCTATAAATGCGACGGATGTGAGAAAGCTTTCAGTGCAAAGTCAGGACTAAGAATACATCAGAGAACTCACACAGGAGAGAAACCTTTTGAATGTAATGAATGTGGGAAATCTTTCAACTATAAATCAATTCTCATAGTACATCAAAGAATTCATACAGGGGAGAGACCCTTTGAATGTAATGAATGTGGAAAATCTTTCAGCCATATGTCAGGCCTAAGAAATCATCGGAGAACTCACACAGGTGAAAGACCATATAAATGTGATGAATGTGGGAAGGCTTTCAAACTGAAGTCAGGCCTAAGGAAACATCATAGAACTCATACAGGGGAGAAGCCCTATAAATGTAATCAGTGTGAGAAAGCATTTGGCCAGAAATCACAACTCAGAGGACATCATAGAATTCACACAGGGGAAAAACCCTATACATGTAATCATTGTGGGGAAGCATTTAGCCAGAAGTCAAACCTTAGAGTACATCACAGAACTCACACTGGGGAAAAACCCTATAAATGTGATGAGTGTGGAAAAACTTTCAGGCAGAAATCAAATCTTAGAGGACATCAGAGAACTCACACTGGGGAGAAACCCTATGAATGTAATGAATGTGCCAAATCTTTCAGTGAGAAGTCAGTCCTAAGAAAACATCAGAGAACTCATACAGGAGAGAAACCCTATAATTGTAATCACTGTGGTGAAGCTTTCAGCCAGAAATCAAACCTCAGAGTACATCAGAGAACTCACACTGGAGAGAAACCCTACAAATGTGATAAATGTGGAAAAACTTTCAGTCAAAAATCAAGCCTTAGAGAACATCAGAAAGCCCATACAGGGAAATAAAAATATAAATATAATGAAGATGGAAAAACTCTGAGCTGAAAATAAAGTCTCACAATACAAAATACATATGAGAGAACTCCTAAGAATATAATAAAAACTTGGAAGTTCTTATGCAAGATACTAGTTTCACTCAACATCAGAAAACTTAACATGAGCAAATCTCTTGGAATATATTTTATATGGGCAGTTTCATCTTGAGTATAGTCCTCATTGTAGATCAGAGAATTCAATCCAGTAAAGAAACTAAAATAATACAAGAAATACTCTAGGCATTCAATCCTTAGAAAACTCACACTGCAGAAGAACTCTGAGAATGTAATGAATGTGTCATAACTTTGTCCCAGCAAATCAAAATTTACTCATCATTAGAGAAATCAAACAGTGAGAAAATTGGGAATGGAGTAAATGTGAGAACTGTTAGTCAAACACCAGTTTTTTCAATAAGCAGAAAATAACATAAAGGGTAGAGACCTTACAGTATATTAAAACAGACAAGAAAACAAGGTAATGGATGTGGGGAATCCTATGTCCAACCTCTATTTGACTAACATAAGGGTAATAACTATATGACATATAATGACATATGTCATATGATATGTGACATAATGATATATTCATTGTTCACCAATAACCATTTCCTCTTTTTCTAATGCCATACCTAGCTTAAATTTCTCAACCACTGTCATCCAACTTGAAATCCTATTTTTAACCTCTAGATAGTGAAATGTAGGGCTTAATGACAAGTCTTACTAAATACATCTCTCAAATTCTTAATGTTTTCTCCTGTCCCTTGTCAGAATGCAGTGGATATTACCCCCAGCAAAACCAAGGGGCTTATGCACAGAAGATGAAAGAGTACAAAATAGAAAGAAACAGGGCCAAAGAATAAATATTGAATGGAATTTTCTCCTGCATGTACACAGACATTTTGCTATGAGGAAATAGAATTGTTCTTTGCTGAGCTTCTGCAGGTTCGAGTATACTTAATACTGACATATACTCAAACCTATGAATATGATTTCTGTGGACATGTGAACTCAGTGAAGTATATCAGAAATATCACACAGGAAAAACCCCTGGCAAATCCTGAATGATCATAGCTTTTGTCCATATCTCTTCCTCGTCAGTCAGGTGAGTATCAGGGGAAGATATCTAATATTACTGCATATATAGGTAATCCATTACCCAAAAAAATGAGATCTCATTGAATATCTGATAACTGAGCTGTCAAAGCTCAATTTGAATATGTCAAAGCTTTTAATGAGTCATCAAAGTTTAATATCACTCAGAGTTTGTTATAAGGGAAAAAGTTATCAGTTTGAGAAAGTTAATAATAGCCTTTATGTTAATCAAAACTGTTGTTTCTTGTGTAATATTAAGACATTTAATGAACTATAACAGTATTGGTTCATGCACATTTACTAGAATAAGAAGATTTTTAAAAATAAGAAATAAATGGTATAAGTTACACAGTGTTGAATATATGCGAATATTTTCTGAGTTTTCTGTTTACATCAGTTTGTATGTGCATGCCACTTAAATGTTTGTTTTGTATGTATCCTAGAACTCTACAGCATTGTAATAGAATTATGTACCCCTTATTTAGTAACTGTTCTGATATTAATACATCATCTACATGTATACTAATAACAAATAAACCTTTCACAGGAAGTATCTGAAAATTCGAAATCCTATACCACATTTCTTTTCTCTTGTTGCCTCCTGACATGTGCATATAGGAAAGGCCATTTTTACTAAGCTGTCTTTTTTCAACAAAGACAAACCCTGTTTTCTGTGTACTTTTGTATTATCTCAGGGTCACTAATACAAATATTGTGTTGAAGCCTACACACATACAAATTTATATAAATGTGTTTGTATCCTGCCTCTCTTCAATGTCACTGAATCCTTCCTCAGTTGTATCAAGTATACTGATAATCCATCCCTTAAAAGGCATTCTTCATTTGTTGGTTTTTTTTTATTTCCAGCATTTAAATTTTACTATAATTTCTCTCTCTTCTGAACTAACCTATCTGATCTTGAATGTTATTTAGCTTTTTTTACAATCATTTTATATGGTTTGTGGCATTCTCTGTCTCAGTTAAACAACTGCTTGAGTTCTTGTTTCTCCCTGCAGCTACCTAGCTCTCCAGACTTTGGACTCGTTTTTTGCCCCATAATCTCAGATATCTGATGTAGTCAAAAAAAAGTTGTTAATTGAAACTCTTCCCAGCTATCTTCTTATTTAAGAATAGAAACAATGCTTTTTCCTGCTCTCTAATGATCTGAAATGTAACTGAGAGTTGTTAGTTGATTTTTGACATATGTTCCTGGGTAATTTGATATGGAAATGATGATAAAATAATTGGATATTCACATATTTCAAATGCACCTTGATATTTATACAATAATTAAAGTTTTATTCAAAATAGATTATAAACTTAAACAAAATAGCTAACAGTATAAAATTTCTGTTGGGAAACATAGAAACTGCTTTGAAGCATGGAGAGATTTTTAAGATGTAATACAAAGAATTGTGTGAGACATAAAAGCAAAAAAGATAAGCTGGAGTTTATTAAAATTTAAAGTGTTTGCTTTTCAAGATTTTATTTTGAAAACAAAAAAATCACACATTGGGAGAAAATGTCTCTAATAGATGTATCTGTCAAAGTACTGAAATTCACAATATTCCATGTTCATAATGCAATAACTCCAGGCCAGAATACTGGAGTGGGTAGCCATTCCTTTCTCCAAGAGATCTTCCCACCCCAGGGATCGAACCCAGGTCTCCCACATTGCAGGTGGATTGTTTATCATCTGAGTCCACCAGAGAAGCCCAATAATACAAACAACTCAGTTTAAATTGGGAAAAAAGATAAGATTAAAACAGGTATTTCACAGCAGAAGATATATAGATAGCCAGTAAGTACTAGAAAAGATTCCAAAGGTTTAATCATCAGGAAAGTGTAAATTAAAACTATAATGCTATAATGTGATAGCATTAAAAATCCATTTGATAATTCCTTGTAAAAGTAATGCTGCTGCTGCTGCTGCTAAGTCACTTCAGTCGTGTCCGACTCTGTGCGACCCCAGGGACGGCAGCCCACCAGGCTCCCCCGTCCCTGGGATTCTCCAGGCAAGAACACAGGAGTGGGTTGCCATTTCCTTCTCCTATGCATGAAAGTGAAAAGTGAAAGTGAAGTTGCTCAGTCGTATCTGACTCCCAGCGACCCCATGGACTGCAGCCCACCAGGCTCCTCTGTCCATGGGATTCTCCAGGCAAGAGTACTGGAGTGGGGTGCCATTGCCTTCTCCAAAAGTAATGCTGCCTTATCTAAACCAACCATTTCAATTCTAGGTGTTTACGCCTAGCAAAACTTAAATTATTGTAAAAAATAAAATAATTTTTTAAAAAGAATTGTATTAAAATGTTCATAGAATCTTTATTTATACTATCCCCAAGTTAGAAAGAACCAAAATGTCCATCAGCAGATAGATGTATAGTCAGTGATGTTGCCTAACAATGGAATACCACTCAGTAATGAAAATGAAGAACCTATTAATATTACACTAATACATGTAACAACATTAATAAAAGGAAGCCAGGCACCAGAAAATAGAGCTGTATGATTCTATTTATGCAAAATTCTAGGAAAGACGTCTAATCTAGAGGGATAGGAAGCAGCCCATTGGTTGCCCTGGTGTGGGGTGAAGATTAATTTGGTAGGGGAACGAGGGAATGTTTTAATATGACAGAAAGTTCTATGCAGATTGTGATGGTATTTACAAAGGTATATAAATTTTCAAAACTCATCAGAAGGTATCAAAAATGCATGTTCATGTTAGTCGCTTAATCGTGTCCAACTGTTTGCAACTCCATGGACTGTAGCCTGCCAGACTCCTCTGTCCATGGAATTCTCCAGGGAAGAATACTGGAGGGGGTTGCCATACTCTCCTCCAGGGGATCTTCCTGACCCAGAGATCAAACCTCGGTCTCCAGCATTGCAGGCAGATTGTTTACCATCTGAGCCACATATTTATATAAATTACACATCAATATATCTGATTTTAAAGATTATAGAAGTGAATTTTGGATCTCCAGCATATTATGGGACTCAGATTCTGAATTCGTCACATGGTTCACTTGCTTTACTCCTTGTATATTTATTCCCTTCTCCCTCCCATGTGGCTGTGTGACCTTGGGCAAGGCAGTTCTCCTTTATATCCCTCAGTTTCCTCATTTGGTAGGGGTGCATAATGATGGTAATTACCTACAATGCTTCTTGAGGGCATTTTCTGAGTTAATCTATATGTCAGTTATTTTAAACTATGCCTGGCACAGAGTAAATGAGCAATAAGTAATAACTAACCATTATCTTTTGAATTGTGGTGCTGGAGAAGACTCTTGAGAGTTCCTTGGACAGCAAAGAGATCAAACCAGTCACTGTGAAAGGAAATCAACCTTGAATATTCATTGGAAGGACTGATGCGGAAGCTCCAATACTTTGGCCTCCTAATATAAAGAGCTGACTCACTGAAAGAGACCCTGATGCTGGGAAAGATTGAGGGCAGGAGGAGAAGAGGGTGACAGAGGATGAGATGGTTGGATGGCATCATCAACTCAGTGGACATGAGTTTGAGTGAACTCCGGGGGACAGTGAAGGACAGTGAAGTCTGGTGTGCTGCAGTTCATGGGATAGCAAAGAGTCAGACTTGACTTAGCAACTGAACAACAGCAAACCATTACCTATTTTACTACTACTATTAAAAACAGAGCTTAAAGCAAGATTTTAGCTGATATAATAAAAAAATACATTAGGCCTAAAGGAGATTCAGCCTTGATATAGGTGGGAATTCCTCATATTCTTGAGGCATTACATTTTATCTGATGATACGATTCCTGAAATTTTGGAAGCTTCAGACCTGTGCACTGGCCTATGTACCTCAGCCAAATTTCCAAGTGTCCAACTCCCAGGAAATTTCTTTTCCACAACAGCAGGAAAATCACCACCTGTGACTATCTCTCCCCTTCCCTCCAGAGCTTCTCTCTGATAGAAGTCTGAACTAAACTGGAATATTGTCACTTGGGTTCTCTGTTACAAGTTCTTGCATCCAGGGTAGGAGTTACACAGCAGATGTATACCTATTCTAGACAGAAGTCACGCTTTAAGATAGAACCAGCAACACACACACACACACATGCTCTAATGGTCACTACTGCCCTGAGTCCTGTTTCCTTGCTATACTGAAGGTGATTCCATTAATGCCTTTTAACACAGGAACTGCATCTTGAGTTCTCTTGTGTACAGGAGTCACTTCATGGTGACCTCTCTGACAAAAGATTTAGAGATCAGCAGGTGATTTGGCCCTAATCATGGGCAAAAGGCATGAAATTTTTCCTTCTTTACCAGAGCTTATGTCAGAACCTTAAAAAGACACCATTTCAAGTAGTAGATAGCCTCCTGCCAGGTTACAGAGTTTTGGGGGGCATGACTTGGGCCAGAGTTTGAGAACTCATCTTCAAGGTCAGTGGAGAATTTTGAGAAGGACCTTGAGATAAGATTGAGCTTGATGAGACAAATTTGGAGAGTAGAGTGACATATATACATGACCATGTATAAAACAGTTGGCTAGTGGGAACCTGCTATATAGCACAGGAAACTTCTTGGTGCTCTGTGATGACCTAGAGGGATGGGATGGGGAGGTGGGAGGGAGGTTCCCAAGGGAGGGGATGTATGTCACTTGGGTTGACATACAAAGCTGATTCACTTTGTTGTACATTAGAAATTAACAACATTGTAAAGCAACATACTCCAATAAAAAAGAAATTTTAATAGGAAAAAAATATTTAACTCAATTCTCAGAGGCCCCTGCATATTCCTAAGGGAAACTTAGAGTCATCAGTGGTGAAGGCATGACTATACCTGTAAATTCTTCAGCAGTGGGTGAGATGAAATCAAATGGAGTGATGAGACAAAGTGGTTTTTTACTTGATAGTATAACGTTTTCATGTCAAAATTATTGGAACAGTGCAGAAACAAACTGTACTCACAAGATACAGGAAAATAAGTATAGAAAGTTGTAGTGAAAAGATGCAGTCATATTTATGCATGCAACAGAAGCCACCAAGTTGCCATCAATTGTGCAACTTTATTCCCTGAACTAATGCTTTATATCCACATATTTTAAATGGAAGTGAGGGTTTGGGGCCTTTATTTTTCAATGTACAGCATATGTTTTGGTGACTTATCCATGGAAAAAGCAAACCCAATGTCTAATCTCTGCAGGAGGCTGAGCAATATCTTATCCTGAGTCTACAAGCCAAGTGTTTGTCCCATGGAAGCCCCTTTGTAGCTGGCAGCTCCTGGACATGAAGGTGACCTTTCTGGTACAGACAGCACAGATGCTGATGTCTCCAAATAGGCAAACCAGGTAGACTTCAGGGGCCTCCTGTAAAGCCCTACTAGTACCACACTGGAAATACAAGCCAGGCTACAAGGTTTGAGCAACTTCCCAGATCAAAATCTGTAATGGCTATTGAGGATCAGAAGCCTCTGGGATTTCTAATTCTGCCTGATTTCACAGAGAACAATCCAGCTGAGGCAGGGGTGGTGGCACTGTCTTGCCACTGGTGCCAGGGGTTTTCAGGATGCTGGGGATCATGACAGGTGTTTTTGCTGGTCTGCTTGCTGTACGCTTCAGGCTGTCAAGCAATGTTTCCTATACATGTGCCTTTTCTGTGTAATCTTTAAGAGCAAAGAGTAGCTCTTTCCGCCATCTTTCCGTGCCGCCAGAATGGTGCGCATGAATGTCCTGGCCGATGCTCTCAAGAGTATCAACAATGCCGAAAAGAGAGGCAAATGCCAGGTCCTTATTAGGCCGTGCTCCAAAGTCATCATTAGGTTTCTAACAGTGATGATGAAGCATGGTTACATTGGCGAATTTGAAATCATTGATGATCACAGGGCTGGGAAAATTGTTGTGAACCTCACAGGCAGGCTAAATAAGTGTGGAGTGATCAGCCCTAGATTTGATGTGCAACTCAAAGATCTAGAAAAATGGCAGAATAACCTGCGCCCATCCCGTCAGTTTGGTTTCATTGTACTGACAACCTCAGCTGGCATCATGGACCATGAAGAAGCAAGACGAAAACATACAGGAGGGAAAATCCTTGGATTCTTTTTCTAGGGATGTAATACATACAAATAAAATGCCTCGGGGGGGGGGGGGGGGAGAGCAAAGAGTAGCATCTGTGCATGAAAGAGTGCACGACAGCCGCTGACACGTACCATACTTAGCTCTGAACAACATCTGGGGAAGGCAGTGGCAACCCACTCCAGTACTCTTGCCTGTGAAATCCCATGGACGGAAGAGCCTGGTAGGGTCTTTTTGGGATACAATGAAAACACTGCTTAAGGAGGAGTTTATAGCTAAATAATATGAAAAGATTGGAAAACTTCACTAAAGAGGCTAAGTCATGGGGTCTCAAAGAGTCTGACATGACTGAGCGACTTCACTTTCACTTTTCACTTTCGTGTATTGGAGAAGGAAATGGCAACCCACTCCAGTATTCTTGCTTGGAGAATCCCAGGGATGGCGGAGCCTGGTGGGCTGCTGTCTATGGGATCGCACAGAGTCAGACATGACTGATGCAACTTAGCAGCAGCAGCAGCTGAACATCTAAATGCGGACTTCTTTAAGCTTGGGCACATTACACCTACTTATCAATAATAAAGGTTTATCAAAGGAAGGAGTACATGAATGATGTTTATAACCAACAATACACTGGTAATTTGTTTTTATATTATTAATATATTTTTCTTGGGAAAAGAATACAGTTTTTATTTTTTATTTTTTATTTTTATTTTTTTTTAGAATACAGTTTTTAAAATAAGTCTGGCTTAGCCTCTTTAGTGAAGTTTTCCAATCTTTTCGTATTATTTAGCTATAAACTCCCTCTTAGCAATGTTTTCATTGCATACCATGATTTGGGTATAACTATCGTGATTGTAGAAGAGATTTTGTATGATGTCTATCTTTTTAAATCTGCTGAGGCTTAATTTGCGGCCTAACATATAATCTCTTCTGGAAAATATCCCATTGGGCTTTGGATACAATATTCTGTATATGTCAGATCTAGGTGGTTAATTGCGTTGTTCAAGTTCTCTATTTCCTTATGTATCTTCTGTCTGGTTGTACTGTTCATTAGTGAGGTACTAAAGTCTCCCTGGGAGAAATATCAATAACCTCAGATATGCAGATGACACCACCCTTATGGCAGAAAGTGAAGAAGAACTAAAGAGCCTCTTGATGAAAGTGAAAGAGGAGAGTGAAAAAATTGGCTTAAAGCTGAACATTCGGAAAACTAAGATCATGGTATCCGGTCCCATCACTTCATGGCAAATAGATGGGGAAACAGTAAACAGTGGCTGACTTTATTTTGGCGGGCTCCAAAATCACTGCAGATGGTGATTGCAGCCATGAAATTAAAAGACGCTTACCTCTTGGAAGGAAAGTTATGACCAACCTAGACTACATATTAAAAAGCAGAGACATTACTTTGTCAACAAAGGTCCATTTAGTCAAGGCTATGGTTTTTCCTGTGGTCATGTATGGATGTGAGAGTTGGATTATAAAGAAAGCTGAGTGCAGAAGAATTGATGCTTTTGAACTGTGGTGTTGGAGAAGACTCTTGAGAGTCCCTTGGACTGCAAGGAGATCCAACCAGTCCATCCTAAAGGAGATCAGTCCTGAGTGTTCATTGGAAGGACTGATGAAGCTGAAACTCCAGTACTTTGGCCACCTGATGTGAAGAGCTGACTCATTTGAAAAGACCCTGATGCTGGGAAAGATTGAAGGCAGGAGGAGAAGGGGATGGCATCACTGACTCAGTGGACATGAGTTTGGGTAAACTCCAGGAGTTGGTGATGGACAGGGAGGCCTAGCGTGCCTCCCTGGGGTTGCAAAGAGTTGGACACGACAGCAACGGAACTGAGCTGAAAGTCTCCCTATTATTACAGAAATGTTTGTTTCCCCCTTCAGTTGTGTTTTTAAAGGCTACTTACCTCCCAGGATATTTACGACTTTCTTAATTCCCTTAACATATGGGATTGCTTTAGAATGCCCTACTTCTTAAATGTCTGGCTCCCAAAAATGAAAGAAAAATTAAGAGAGAAAAAGAAGTGCTGGACTTATACATCCTCTTGAAATTGCTTCAGCCAGATAAAGAGGGGCTTGCAAGAATGGCAGCCTGCCTCTGTGTCCACACTTCTGTCATCAGAAGCAGTAGTCAGCAGTAAAAGAAGATTTCCAATATTTGGGGGTCATTCTCCTTATTGCTCACCCTGTTTCCACAACAGGAAATACATAAAACTACATAAAAACTGCTTCAGGAACATGTTCATGGTTGTCTGCACAAGGTTGAAGGTGTGTGAGATGAGTAACTGCTATGGTGCTAAAAGCTGAAATTGACTAAAATCAACTTCAATTTATAGGACCAATGCTTCTCCAGGAATAGAAATCTTCAGTAGACTCCAAAACAGTTACAACAGACAGATTCTGCCAGCATAATTTTTGTCTGGATAGGGAGACAGATTCCTGGTCCTTCCTAACCCCACCATCTTCCCTCTAGCTCTACCTCCTTTTCATATTATTCAAATTTACAATGGTTAATTGTGTATTTAAGGGACAATGTTATGTTTTGTTTCTATAACAGCATTTTTCACCATATAAATTCTGTTGCTTATTTCTGAATGCTCTCCAGTTTGTGGCTTGGAAGTTCTCAGAGCTTAAGTCAATATCTTCAGTCACTGGAAAGCCAAGTATATTGTTTCTAGGAAGCTAAATGTTTTGGTCAGATTTGATGTATGATTTATGTTTTATTTTATCTACAAGATTATTCTTTAAATCCATTGGAAAGATTTTTAGTTTGGAGGGGGTAGTTTTCTGAGAGATAAATCTTCCCTACCCAATTATCTGGCAATCCTACTTTAATTAATTTCACTCTATCTGGTGAGGCCTGTTAAGATTATTTGTAAAATTTAATTATGGGAGACCTAGCGTCTTTTATTTCCCAAATCAGCCATGGCTTTCAGGTGGCTGCTGTGGAAGGACTATTTAATACAAGTAAACCAAAGGCCCCCTGAATGCCTGTGGACCATTGAGCAGACAAGCTCTTCGTGAAAAGTTAGTATCTTTTATTTTTTCACAAATCACCACAGCTAATTAGCATCGCCTCCTTTAAGTTTCTTATTGGCATGTGTTAATCAAAATTAACCCACCATATGAAATAAGCATGTTGTATTTTAAACTAAGAAAACAGAGAAATGTGAAGAGCAATATTACTAAGTCACGTCACTCAAATTTGATATGCTTATTACAATGACATTGATCTTTGTGTCTTAGCTTCTGAATGTGTTTGGTGTAGTGGATAACTCTGGCAATTAGATGGTCCTTCTTGATGATGTTTTTACATGCATAAAGAATAATAGGATTACAATGAAAACCAAATGTACTGAAAGGAAGGAAATATTTTTAAAAATAATTTTGGTATAGAAGTAAATGTGATACTTTACTAATACATAAGATACCCAAATCTCTTGTGAGATATATAAACTGTCATAATTTCAAAGCAGAGATGAGCCAAGTAATATTTCTAAATACATATAACTACTTGTATGTGATACATGAGAATATTTATGATTTCTCTTTGTGACGGAGTGATAGGTACTCTGACACTTCGAATTTTTGTTGCCCATGTTCATAATTGAAGGAATAGATAAGTTTTAATAAGGGCTGGTTACATTTAAGATGTAATTTGGGGAGTTTCCTGGTGGCCTAGTGGATGGGTTCACTCCCATGGCCTGGATTCAATCCCTGGTTGGGGAACTGAGATCCCACAGGCCACACAATATGGCCAAAAAAAAAAAGTTACTTTGAGTGACCTCAGCAAGATGGAAGAGTAGGTTGTCCCTGACCTCAGTTCTCCTTAGAGGAATACTGACTAGCAACTATCCAGAGACAAGATACCTTTGTGAAAATTCCAGAACCCAGAGGTAAAACTGAAGCACTCTCCTTGGACCGACAACAACAACAACAACAACAACAAAAAGGGACCACGTTAGAAAGGCAAGAGCAGCAGTTTCAATTTGATCTTATCACCTCTTCCCAAGGCTGATACAGCACTGCATCAAGAGACATCTCTGGGCCGATAGTTTCTCTAGTGGGAATTAGCCCAAGGTGGGCATACAACTTCCTCAGCATTGCAGATGCTTCTCAGAAGGCCCACTTGGATCTCACCTCACAGGAATTTGTGGAGCTGGACCACCTGATATTAGACAGAGATAAAGAAGGCAGCAGAGTTTATAGTAGCCAGCACAAATGTCTGCAAATCACATTCCTGCTGCTGGTTGTGCCTGAGCAGAGATCGTAGCCAGTGGTCTCTGCTCATTTGCAGACCCAGACCACTGGCTTCATGTGCCCAGGGAGCTCAACTGGCAGTTATATCAGGTTTGGGTCCCCAGCCAACAATCACTACTGGCTATAACATCCATTCTAGGGGCCACTCAGGGAAGTAAGACAGCAGCCCTTCCAACTGCTGAACATAATCTCTAGTCTCGCCCAACTGGAAAGCCTAGACAAAAAACATGGGCAGTTATGGAGTTCATCCTATAGCTGCATTGGGGTAGGAAGGTAAACCAGCTGCCCCTCTCAACTCAAGAGTATAGCCTCCAGCCCTTCATGAACACAGAACCAAATAGGGACTCTCAGGAAGCCTTAAAGCCCAATATATAGAACTGCCTGGCTGCAGAGCACAGCCTGTGCCTTCATCTAGCCAGTGACCCAATCAAAGAGAATAGCCTGAGCATAATTTGTGGCCCTCTCCTGACAAGTAAGCCCAGACAGCAACCCTATCCAACTGTGGAGCACAGTCTCCACCCCACCCAACCATATAGTATAGTTGACAGCCCCACCAGATGAAGGAACCTAATGGAGCAACTTTTATCAATAGTGGCACACAGCCTGCAGCATCCAATCACAAAACCAGCCTGTGACCCTGACCAATTTAAGGGCACAGCCTGCAGCCCTACCTGGCAACAGACCACAGCCTGAAGTCCCATCCTATCATAAAGCCCTACCTGCAGCCCTACCTGAACACAGACTTTAGCCAGTAGCACTATCCAGATGGGGAGCACAGTCTGAGGCCCCACCTGACTAGGTGGTATTGCAACGTGTGCCTGCAGCCCTACCCAGTCACAGAGGCCAATAAGCAGCAATGCTTTACAAAGGAACACAAACTGACCTGTCCAACCAGAGAGGAACACAGAACCCAACAAGTGGCACTACCTGACCATAGAGCACAGCCAACAGCCCCACCTAATCAGGGTGTCCAGTCAGTGCCTTCCCTCCCCATACTTCAGAGTAAGAGCAGTCAGAGCCTTCCCTCCCCCCACTTCAGAGTATGAGCAGTATAAGTATTAACTAGAGAACAAGCCTTACTTTCCCACAGGTGTTACCAGATAACCTGCCCAGGACACAAAGCTGAGATAACTGGTGAAGTTCTTCCCCTGACAAAGCAAACCTGTAAATTCTGGAAAAGAAAACTACTTCTTCAGTTGCACAGAAACCAAAACAAGGTACAAGGATCACAAAGAGTCAGGTAAACATGACATCACCAAAGGAAACTAATAAAGTTCTAAGAATGGACCCTAAAGATCTATTAACTTTCTGAAAAAGAATTCAGAATAATCCTCTTAAAGAAGTTTATCAAACTATTAAGAACACGCAGATAAATAACTAAGTGGAATTAGGAAAACAATACATGAACAAAATGAGAAGTTAAAGAAATAGAAACCAACACACACACTAAAATCCCATTGTATTCAGGATACAATGACTGAAGAACTCAACAGAGTTTCAATAGCTGACTTGACCAAACAGAAAAAAGAATCAGTGAACTAAGGTGCAGATAATTAGAAATTATCCAATCATAGAAGAAAGAGGAAAAGGAATTTAAAAGGATGAAGAAAATCTACAGAACTTGTAGGACACCATCAAAGGAAACAATATATTCATAATAGGAATTTAAGAAAGAGAGAAAGAAACAGTCTATTTAAAGAAAGAATGGCTGAAAGCTTCCCAAACTTGGGGAGAGAACTGGTCATATTCAAGACCCAAAAGTCTCCAGATATGTTGAACCCAAAAAGAGCTACATCAAGAGACATTGTAATTATTGTCAAAAGTCAAAGACAAAGAATTTAAAAAGTAACATTTAAGAGAGCCTCCCTCCTAAAACTATCAGTGGGTTTCAAAGCAAAAATCACTCAGGCGGAGAGAGTGGGATGTTGTATTCAAAATACTGGGGAGAAAGAAAGACTGTCAACTAAGATTGTTATGCCTAGCAAAGCTGTCCTTCAGAAATGAGATAAAGTGTTTTCCAAACAAACAAAAGCTAAACTACACCAGATCTGCCTTCCAGAAGTTGCTAAAGAGAATTCTTCAAGCTAAAATGAAACAATGTTAGCAGTGTAAAAGCATATAAACATGTAAAATTCAAAAGTAAAAGTAAATACAGGGGTCCCCAGTCACTTTTCACTTTCATGCATTGGAGAAGGAAATGGCAACCCTCTCCAGTGTTCTTGCCTGGAGAATCCCAGGGACAGGGGAGCCTGGTGGGCTGCCATCTGTGGGGTCGCACAGAGTCAGACAGTACTGAAGCAACTTAGCAGCAGCAGCAGCAGCAGCAGTCTCCAGCCTCTGGATCTATACTTTTTGTCAGATTGCAGCAGCATTAGTGCACAATAAATGTAATGTACTTGAATTATCCCAAAACCATCCCCCACCCCCTGGTCCATGGTGCCAAAAATGTTGGGGACCTTTGGGTAAATATATAGTCAAAATCAGATTCTCTAATATTGTTATAATGGTGGTGCATAAATAACCTTCAACTCAAGATTTAAAATGAAAAAACAAACATAATAAATATAACCATGACTATAGTGATTTTTTATTGGATTCACAATATTTTAAAAGCTGTAAACTGTAAAACATCAATAACCTAAAATATGAGGGAGAGGACTTCCCTGGTGATCCAGTGGTTAATACTCCATGATTCCAATGCAGTGGGCACAGGTTTGATCCCTGATTAAGGAACTAAGGTCCCAAATGCTGCAGGGCATGGCCAATAAAAAAATAAAATGTGAAAGAGGAGGGAGAAGTATAGTTTCCATATTTTGCCAAAATTATCAACTTAAGATAGTATTTTAAAATAAGATATCTTATAACTATAAGCTTCATGGTAACCACAAAGGGAAAATGTACAGTAATACACAAAAGATTAAGATGAAGGGAATCAAAGCACATCACCATATAAAAGTCACCAAACCACAAAGGTAGACAGCAAGAGAGGGAGAAAAGAAGAAAGGCACAACAAAATAGTCATAAAACAATGAACAAAATGGCAATAGTAAGTCTTTACCTATTAATAATTACTTTAAATATGAATAGGTTAAATTCTTCCATGAAAAGGCAGAATGGTTGAGTGGATAAGGGAGAAAAAAAAAGATCCCACAATATTCTGCCTACAATAGGCTCACTTAAACTTTAAAAACATGGGCTGAAATGAAGAAATAGGGAAAAGATATTCCAAGCAAAGTTATCAAAAGAGAGTAGGGATAGTTATACTTAAGTCAGACAAAATAAACATTAAACTAAAATTTGTCACAAGAGACAAAGAAGGTCATTATATAATGATAAAGTGGTCAATTCAAGAAGATATAACATGTTTAATATTTATGTACCCTACATTGGAACAACTAAATATGTAAAGGTCATACCAACAGAACTAAAAGAAGAAACAAACAGCACTACAATAACAGCAGGAGCCTTAATATCCTGACTTGTAACAATGGATATAACATTCAGCTACACTTGTGAGTTCAGTTCAGTTCAGGCACTGAGTCATGTCCTACTCTCTGTGACCCCAAGGATTGCAGCACACCAGGCCTCCCTGTCCATCACCAACTCCCGGAGTTTGCTCAAACTCATGTCCATTGAGTCAGTGATGCCATCCAACCATCTCATCCTCTGTCGTCCCCTTCTCCTCCCACCTTCAATCTTTCCCAGCATCAGGGTCTTTTCCAATGAATCGTTCTTTGCATCAGGTGGCCAGAGTATTAGAGTTTCAGCTTCAACATCAGTCCTTCCAATGAATATTCAGGACTGATTTCCTTTACGATGGACTGGTTGGATCTCCTTGCAGTCCAAGGGACTCTCAAGAGACTTCTCCAACATCACAGTTCAAAAGCATCAATTCTTCGGCCCTCAGCTTTCTTTATAGTCCAACTCTCACATCCATACATGACCACTGGAAAAACCATAGCCTTGACTAGACGGACCTTTGTTGAAAAAATAATGTCTCTGCTTTTTAATATGCTGTTTAGGTTGGTCATAACATTGACTATGCCAAAGCCTTTGACTGTGAAGATGACAATAAACTGTGGAAAATTCTGAAAGAGATGGGAATACCAGACCACCTGACCTGCCTCTTAAGAAACCTGTATGAAGGTCAGGAAGCAACAGTTAGAACTGGACATGGAACAACAGATTGGTTCCAAATAGGAAAAGGAGTATGTCAAGGCTGTATATTGTCACCCTGCTTTTTAAATTATATGCAGAGTACATCATGAGAAACACTGGGCTGGAGGAAGCACAGGCTGGAATCAAGATTGCCAGGAGAAATATCAATAACCTCAGATATGCAGATGACACCATCCTTATGGCAGAAAGTGAAGAGAAACTGAAGAGCCTCTTGATGAAGGTGAAAGTGGAGAGTGAAAAAGTTGGCTTAAAGCTCAACATTCAGAAAACTAAGATCATGGCATCTGGTCCCATCACTTCATGGGAAATAGATAGGGAAACAGTGGCTGACTTTATTTTTCTGGGCTCCAAAATCACTGCAGATGGTGACTGCAGACATGAAATTAAAAGACGCTTACTCCTTGGAAGGAAAGTTAGGACGTCAGACACAACTGACACGACTTAGCAGCAGCAGCAGCAGCAGACAGCATATGGAAAAGCAGAGACATTACTTTGTCAACAAGGTCCATCTAGTCAAGGCTATGGTTTTTCTAGTGGTCATGTATGGATGTGAGAGTTGGACTATAAAGAAAGCTGAGTGCAGAAGAATTGATGCTTTTGAACTGTGGTGTTAGAGAAGACTCTTGAGAGTCCCTTGGACTGCCGGGAGATCCAACCAGTCCATCCTAAAGGAGATCAGTCCTGGATATTCATTGGAAGGACTGATGCTGAAGCTGAAATTCCAATACTTTGGCCACCTGATGCGAAGAGCTGACTCATTTGAAAAGACCCTGATGCTGGGAGGGATTGGGGGCAGGAGGAGAAGGGGATGACAGAGGATGAGATGGTTGGATGGCATCACCAACTCAATGGACATGGGTTTGGGTGGACTCCAGGAGTTGGTGATGGACAGGGAGGCCTGGCGTGCTGCGGTTCATGGGGTCACAAAGAATCGGACATGACTGAGCAACTGAACTGAGCTGACTAACTGATACCTACTATCACTATACTCTTAGTATGGAATATTTAACATAATTCTAATTAAGTAATTGAATGAATGCCCTTGGTATCTTGCTGGACTCCTGTTAAATTTGTCTGAAACTATCTACTTACTAAAGTATCAAGTGGTTTTAGAATAGAAGTATTAAATGATTTCTATCTAGAGCATGATAAAGTTGAAATATTGCTATCTGTACAGTTAAATTCACATACAAAGAGAAACCACTGTTCACTCAGTTAATATTTCCAGAACATGTGACATTTTAATTTACGCTTGTACCTTACCACTTGAGGACAAAAGTGACAACTAAAATAGCAACATTGAAATATAAAATCAGAATAAAATCATGCCCTATCACAATATTCTATCAAGGCAAAATTGTAGACTGTGGTTCTCTAAGAATAACTCAGATGTGAAATTCCTCCTCCTAATATTCTCCACCACACTCCTCAACACCCCCCAAAACACACACTCACACATTCTCTTCAGGTTCTAACAAAATAAATTTAATTGTGAGCTTATCAATTATAAGGTAGAAGTTTAATTTATCTTACCATTACAGAAACAGCAAAGATTTTTCATTAAAAGCTAGATTTAGAAGCTTAATATAAAGTACCAGATTTATAATTTTAATTCATTTTGTAATACTGGTACAATAAGATTGTTCTGTAAAATATATGGGAAAATGTTCCAAAGTAACCTATTTTTCTCCTTAATTATTTTCCCAATTCAACAAGTTAATAAAATATCAAAGGAGGTATGGTTTAACATAACTACATTTATTTTTGAAAATTCAAAAGGAATTTTATGATCTTTCATCTGTATAATTAAATTATGATGCTAAAGATTTTAGGCCTTAGGGAAAGGAACTGCACTTTTCCTGATTCCTCCATTACTCTGAAAATATAAATACCAGGTTCCAATGTTTAAACAAATGGGAGTCTGATTTGTTTCTGATATGGATTTAAACATATTATAACATATGCATTTAAAAATATTTTAATTACCTATTTAACTTCATTTTTTAACTACTTGGGAGTGGATAGCAATGTCATCACTTGTTCCAAAGAATGACTCTCATAGCCTTCTCTTTTTGTTTTCTGCACTTTTATCTTCTCAAGACCTGTTTACACAAGAAACAAACTGTCTTCTGTTGTACTGCAATCCAAACACACCAAGTTTTAGCATTCATTGATCTCTCCTTGACATAGAGAAAATTTGAAAAAGTTTTCTTTAAAATCTGAATTAACTTTGATTGGATTTTGCAAAAACTGCATTAATTAAATGTCATGTAAATTAAGAACTTTATCATCTCTGAGCAATTCCAGGATAAGAAGCTGTAGCTTTCAACTGCAGACTGAAAAATCCCTATCATTTAACCTGTAAGTTTCTTTGTGTTCGGTTCAAAGCATCAGTGGCTCTTACAGCTATTTGATGGTCATCTGATACTCCATCCACTACCTTTATCCAATTAAGTCCCTGTTTCTGCTTAAGTTTTTCCTCCTGTAGTGGACATAAAAGAGCTTTAAAAGAAGAATCGAAAAGACAGAAAGAAGACAAGACCTATGAAGAAATAAGTCGACAAAACTGCCTTCTTAAGCAGTTTGGACAGTTCTTCTGAAGAGGGAAAGCTGAGCAGTGCATACCTGGTGGTAAATTCCCACCCTTGTATCTTTGAGATGGAGGTAAATGGGGAAGATGAAAAAAAAATGAAGTTTTCGTTAGAGCACTCATTAACATAATGAGATTAGTAAAAAGGTTAGTAATTGCCAAAGGTTAGAGAGGCAGGAGGGAAGGATGAATGGGGGAGCACAGAGAAATTTAGGGTAGTATATGATAATTTAGTATATGATACTATAATAGAGGATACATGTCATTATACATTTGTCAAAACCCATAGAATATACAACATCAAGAGTAGAATGGTAAAATAAACTGTGAAGTTTGGGTAACAGTGATGTGTTAATGCAGGGGCATCATTTTAACAAATATACATTCTGGTGCAAGATGTCAACATGGGAACTTACATACCTTCTGCTCAATTTTGCTGTGAACCTAAAATTTCTCTTTAAAAAGCCTATTTTTTAAGTTGATATTTATTTCCCATTCGTAGAAAAGATAATAGAGTTTTGTTGAGCTTATTTTACTATATAATTATATCCCTTTCATTCAACATACAGCTATATTCACTTTATTTTTTTTCAATTTTTAGAATTATTTTTCCTTTGTGTTTTAATTATGAAAATATTTGCATGGTTACAAGTCAAAATTATTCTAAAAAAGAACATTAATAGAAAATTTGCTTTCCTCCTCAACTCTGCAATTCTTTTCCTCCCTCTTTACACAGTTTTCTTAGTTTTGGTTTATCCTTTCATTGTTTCTTTTAAAAATACAAGCAAATGCATTTAAATATGGTCACACCCCCTTCTCTTTCTTACACAAAATTCAAATACTATAAAAGTGTTTTGCATCTTTCACTTTTTTTTGCTTAATAATATATGATGATGATCACTCCATATCTGTAGACAGAGATCTTCCTGCTCATTTTTACAGCTACATAGTACTCCACCAGATGAATGCAACAGGTTTGGGGTTTTTTTTTTAAGTTTCCTGTAATAGAGTTTTGGGTTGTCATAACCTCTCTGTTATTAAAAACAATGCAGTGCTGCAATGAAAAACTTTGAAACATTTGACAATAAAAAAAATCAAAGTTAGTTGTATTAAATGCAATAATAAGCTTATAGGAGAGTTCCAGCATCATGGTAATCATTCCTTGTTAGTAATTAGTAATAACCTACCCCCCACATTGGCTTCTTATTGAATATTGCTTTATTTGCCTAGATGTGAACCTCCCACTTTCACTCAGATACATGCTAGCTACCCAAGTGTTTACTATGGAGTTGTAATTCTCTTATAAGCCCCACATTCCTTGCCACAATGATAGGCCTATGCTGAGACACCTAATCCAAATTGGGTCCATCAAAGAACCTCAACTGGATGGCCTGGGTTTAGTAATTTGACTGAAACTGTGCCATTCAGAGCTCTACTCTGCCTTCTAAATTAGAGCTCTAGGAGGGGTATTTTCTGATCACCAATTCCAATGTGTGTGTTGTGGTGGAGGAGGGTGAGGGTTCTCTTCACACCTCCAAGCAAAGCTCCAGATATCAGAATTCAACTCAATTCTGACATTATCTACGAGAGATGGTATCAGATTCCACAGGCTATGGGTTCAGTTCTACAAGACTATCCCCACCTTACTGTGATGTCAGTCACAGCTAGTAGGTTCCCAAGTTTTCCCCAACTTCTGTCCAACTTAGCTAAAAATCAAAGGTTCCCATGAGGACCCTCAGGTTTTTATTAACTTGCTAGTGTGTGCACAGTCACTCAATCACGTCTGACTCTTTGTGACCCTTTGGACTGTAGCCCGCCAGCCTCCTCTGTCCATGGGATTTTTCAGGCAAGAATACCACAGTGGGTTGTCATTTCCTCCTCCCAGGGATCTTCTCAACCCAGGGATCAAAGCCCTGATTAACTTGATAGAGCAGTTCACAGAACTCAGAGAAACATTTTACTGAGTAGATCACTGGTTTATTACAAAAGAATATAACTCAGGAACAACCAAATGGGTGATAGGGCAACATAGGGGGAAAGGCATGTACCTCTAGGCTCTCTCTCTGCGTGTACCACCTGCCCGCAAACCTCTGCACATTCACCAGCCTGGAAGCTCTTGGAACTTCCTATTATTGGGATTTTTATGGAGGCTTCATCATGAAGGCACAATCAATCATTAACTCTGTTTTTAGGCCTTCTCTCTTCTCAAGAACATGGTAAGTGGGGCTGAAAATTCCAAGCTTCTAATCATATGGTTCAGCTTTTCTGGTGACCACCCACCATCCAGGAGCTATCCAGAGCTACTACATTAAACTAAAAGATGCCCCTGCTGCTGCTGCTGCGTCACTTCAGTCGTGTCCGACTCTGTGCGACCCCATAGATGGCAGCCCACCAGGCTCCCCCATCCCTGGGATTCTCCAGGCAAGAACACTGGAGTGGGTTGCCATTTCCTTCTCCAATGCATGAAAGTGAAAAGCCAAAGTGAAGTCACTCAGTTGTGTCCAACTCTTAGCGACCCCATGGACTGCAGCCTACCAGGCTCCTCCATCCATGGGATTTTCCAGGCAAGAGTACTGGAGTGGGGTGCCATTGCCTTCTGCAAAAGATGCTCCTATCACCCAGGAAATGACAAAGGTTTAGGAGCACCATCAGGAACCAGGGTTAAAGGCCAAATATTAGAACAGAAATGCCTCAAGAGCTCTTATCACTTAGGAAATTACAAGGGTTTCAGGAGCTCTGTGCCAGGAACTGGGGGCAGAACCAATATATATTTTCCATTACCTCACAAGGGGGTATATGTGAGGGGAAAGTGTGAGACATGCTTCCGGGAGTAGCCATGTTCTCAGGCACTGTATAACGGGAGAAGCTGAGAAAAGCAACCCGACCATATAGAGATGCAGAACTAGAGAAGAAGGAAGAAGTTCCTGGTGGTGTTATCTTCTGAGACAAGCCATATCTCTGCTTTTCTTGCTATTTTGTTACATAGAACAGGAAATTTCTCTTTTATTCCAAAAAATAAAAAGGAAATTAGGCATTAAGATGTTACATTGAATTGAAAAAGAATTGCCAACCAAAAAGCTCATACTAGAGTCAGAACCTACTTTAATTCTTACTCTATCGTTTTCTCTTAGTCCATCTAGTTTTTCAAACAGAAGAGTTCACTGCTCCTGGGACACAGTTGGTGCTTGATAAGTGAATGTTGATTGAACAGATGAATGAGTAAACAAAGGATGTGCTATTATTTCTTTTCAGTGATTATTTTCTCAACAATCTAAACATGTATTAATAGATTATAATTCAATCTGAAATTATGTTTCTTAAATCTAAGAGTTACTGAATTTCAAGTTGGTCCTCACACAACTGATAAAAGCACTGTTTCATCATCTGTTTACTAAAGAAAGATTCAGTGTCCTGGATTGGCAAGTTTTAAAGAAAGACGGGAAATACTCTCTGATTGGTGTTTTTGTGTAGCTATAGAACATTTAAAATCTACCCACTGCAAATCAACATGAATTTTATCTTCCTGTTACTAAATAATGGTTCGGTTCAATTCAGTCGCTCAGTCGTGTCCGACTCTTTGCGACCCCATGAATTGCAGCACGCCAGGCCTCCCTGTCCATCACCAACTCCCGGAGTTCACTCAGACTCATGTCCATCGAGTCAGTGATGCCATCCAGCCATGTCATCCTCTGTCGTCCCCTTCTCCTCCTGCCCCCAATCCCTCCCAGCATCAGAGTCTTTTCCAATGAGTCGACTCTTCGCATGAGGTGGCCAAAGTATTGGAGTTTCAGCTTCAGCATCATTCCCTCCAAAGAAATCCCAGGGCTGATCTCCTTCAGAATGGACTGGTTGGATCTCCTTGCAGTCCAAGGGACTCTCAAGAGTCTTCTCCAACACCACAGTTCAAAAGCATCAATTCTTCAGTGCTCAGCCTTCTTCACAGTCCAACTCTCACATCCATACATGACCACAGGAAAAACTATAGCCTTGACTAGATGGACCTGTGTTGGCAAAGTAATGTCTCTGCTTTTGAATATGCTATCTAGGTTGGTCATAACTTTCCTTCCAAGGAGTAAGCGTCTTTTAATTTCATGGCTGCAATCACCAACTGTAGTGAATTTGGGGCCCCCCAAAATAAAGTCTGACACTGTTTCCACTGTTTCCCCATCTATTTCCCATGAAGTGATGGGACCAGATGCCATGATCTTAGTTTTCTGAATGTTGAGCTTTAAGCCAACTTTTTCACTCTCCACTTTCACCTTCATCAAGAGGCTTTTTAGTTCCTCTTAACTTTCTGCCATAAGCATGGTGTCATCTGCATATGTGAGGTTATTGATATTTCTCCCGGCAATCTTGATTCCAGCTTATGCTTCTTCCAGCCCAGCGTTTCTCATGATGTACTCTGCATATAAGTTAAATAAGCAGGGTGACAATATACAGCCTTGACATACTCCTTTTCCTATTTGGAACCAGTCTGTTGTTCCATGTCCAGTTCTGACTGTTGCTTCCTGACCTTCATATAGGTTTCTCAATGGTAGATACCACAAATTTATTTTATGAAACTACATTGCTTGTAGAGCAAACTTGTTCCATTCATCAAGGGATGCTTGCTCTTACTCTTATTTACTAAAACTCAAAAAGAGGCATTCTGTTTGCATAGCCTAGATAAGTGACATATCTTAAGATCTTTCATCTCAAATACAAACTTACTGAATTAGGGTCCAATGAAGAGCAATAAATTAATTAAATGGAAAAAATAATATAAAGAACTATTAACTATATACAGGCAGTAACCAAAGATGACTCTAAAGAGTATCCTAGGTCTGAGAAAGAGTGCTCAAGGAAGGAATAACTTGTGAGAGGCTCCCTCCCTGTGGCTGAGATTCACTTTCTTTCAAGATGTGGGTTTAGCCTATTGGATGATAGAGAAATTTTCTCAGTTGCCTAAGCCAAAGCTGGTATACTGTCTAGGCAAGCAGAAGATACCCCTTTAGGCTGCAGGTGGGTAGAAACTACCAAATAGGCATGCCGAGGGAGCTAGTCATCAGGAGCCCACTGTGTGATACTAAGCCTGGCATGTGTGGTGTCCACATTGGGAGAACAGTAGGAAAACCCTCCAGGGTGCAAGTGGACTGAGGCTGGCAGGTAGTGAGCAGAGGGAGAGCACCAGGGCATCAGGAACCCATCTCAGAGAAGTATAGTGTGAGGCTCGTAATGTTCACATTGTGAGGACTGTGAAAAAGTGGGGGTGGGCCGGGGCTGAAAGCTCACCATGGGATCTCATACTCCTGAGGGCCCAGTGGAACAGAGCGTCACTAAAGTTCCACACATGCAGTCCTAGTAATCGTGAATTTGGAGCAAGATAAGGCAAAATCAAAGCACATCAAAAAATACAAGAGAAGCCTTTGCTCCTGCAATATCCCTCTGGCACCCCATTTTAAATCACAGGTTTATTATTCAGGTATGGTAAGGCCAAGTCATAGCAAACACCCTCTTCCAACAACACAAGAGAAGACTCTACACATGGACATCACTAGATGGCCAACACTGAAATCAGATTGATTATATTCTTTGCCGCCAAAGATGGAGAAGCTCTATACAGTCAGCAAAAACAAGACCAGGAGCTGACTGTGGCTCAGATCATGAGCTCCTTATTGCCAAATTCAGACTTAAATTGAAGAAACTAGGGAAAACCACTAAACCATTCAGGTATGACCTAAATCAAATTCCTTATGATTATACAGTGGAAGTGAGAAATAGATTTAAGGGACTAGATCTGATAGACAGAGTGCCTGATGAACTATGGACGGAGGTTCGTGACATTGTACAGGAGACAGGGATCAAGACCATCCCAATGGAAAAGAAATGCAAAAAAGCAAAATGGCTGTCTGAGGAGACCTTACAAATAGCTGTGAAAAGAAGAGAAGCAAAGGAGAAAAGGAAAGATATAAGCATCTGAATGCAGAGTTCCAAAGAATAGCAAGGAGAGATAAGAAAGCCTTCCTCCGCGATCAATGCAAAGAAATAGAGGAAAACAACAGAATGGGAAAGACTAGAGATCTCTTCAAGAAAATTAGAGATACCAAGGGAACATTTCATGCAAAGATGGGCTCAATAAAGGACAGAAATGGTATGGACCTAACAGAAGCAGAAGATATTAAGAAGAGGTGGCAAGAATACACAGAAGAACTGTACAAAAAAGATCTTCATGACCCAGATAATCACAATGGTGTGATCACTCACCTAGAGCCAGACATCCTGGAATGTGAAGTCAAGTGGGCCTTAGAAAGCATCACTATGAACAAAGGTAGTGGAGGTGATGGAATTCCAGTTGAGCTCTTTCAAATCCTGAAAGATGATGCTGTGAAAGTGCTGCACTCAATATGCCAGCAAATTTGGAAAACTCAGCAGTGGCCACAGGACTGGAAACAGTCAGTTTTCATTCCAATCCCAAAGAAAGGCAATGCCAAAGAATGTTCAAACTACCACACAATTGCACTCATCTCACACGCTAGTAAAGTAATGCTCAAAATTCTCCAAGCCAGGGTTTAGCAATACGTGAACCGTGAACTTCCAGATGGTCAAGCTGGTTTTAGAAAAGGCAGAGGAACCAGAGATCAAATTGCCAACGTCCACTGGATCACCAAAAAAGCAAGAGGGTTCCAGAAAAACATCTACTTCTGCTTTACTGACTATGCCAAAGCCTTTGACTGTGTGGATCACAATGAACTGTGGAAAATTCTGAAAGAGATAGGAATACCAGACCACCTGACCTGCCTCTTGAGAAACCTATATGAAGGTCAGGAAGCAACAGTTAGAACTGGACATGGAACAACAGACTGGTTCCAAATAGGAAAAGGAGTACGTCAAGGCTGTATATTGTCACCCTGCTTTTTAAATTATATGCAGAGTACATCATGAGAAACACTGGGCTGGAGGAAGCACAGGCTGGAATCAAGATTGCCAGGAGAAATATCAATAACCTCAGATATGCAGATGACACCACGCTTATGGCAGAAAGTGAAGAGGAACTAAAAAGCCTCTTGATGAAAGTGAAAGAGGAGAGTGAAAAAGTTGGCTTAAAGCTCAACATTCAGAAAACTAAGATCATGGCATCTGGTCCCATCACTTCATGGGAAATAGATGGGGAAACAGTGGAAACAGTGTCAGACTTTATTTTGGGGGGCCCCAAATTCACTACAGTTGGTGATTGCAGCCATGAAATTAAAAGACGCTTACTCCTTGGAAGGAAAGTTATGACCAACCTAGATAGCATATTAAAAAGCAGAGATATTACTTTGCCAACAAAGGTCCATCTAGTCAAGGCTATGGTTTTTCCTGTGGTCATGTATGGATGTGAGAATTGGACTGTGAAGAAGGCTGAGCACTGAAGAATTGATGCTTTTGAACTGTGGTGTTGGAGAAGACTCTTGAGAGTCCCTTGGACTGCAAGGAGATCCAACCAGTCCATTCTAAAGGAGATCAGTCCTGGGTGATTTTTGGAAGGAATGATGCTAAAGCTGAAACTCCAGTACTTTGGCCACCTCATGCGAAGAGTTGACTCATTGGAAAAGACTCTGATGCTGGGAGGGATTGTGGGCAGGAGGAGAAGGGGATGACAGAGGATGAGATGGCTGGATGGCATCACCGACTCGATGGACGAGCTTGGGTGAACTCTGGGAGTTGGTGATGGACAGGGAGGCCTGGCGTGCTGTAGTTCACTGGGTCTCAAAGAGTTGGACACGACTGAGCAGTTGAACTGAACTGAACAGAAGGCCAAGTCAGGAGACAACTGCCATTGAAAAGATAGTTTGTTACTCACAGTTCCCAAGAGGAGAAAGGAGGCCATGCCACATAGGGCCACACAGGGATGCATCAGTCAGTCAGGAGGCAGAGGGAGTGAGAGGAAAACATGGGCAAGAGTCTTTATTTTGGTCTTCATGGGAAAGAATGGGAGAGGCAGGGTAAATAGGCCTAGGATTAAGCAGCTTAGATAATTTTAGTGAGCTCCAGAGGGTAGGGGCTGCCCCTGGTTGTCTTATAACTGGCCCTGGAATGATTAGTGAAAAGGAACAGTGGCATAGTGTGAAAGCCCAATAAAAGACTGGTTGAGGGGTATGGGCTCTGAATTCTTTAGTGTGCATCTTAAAGCTGTGCCTGCAAGCAAGCGCTTTGCTGTCTCTAGGAACTGGCTACCTGGCAGTCCCTCCAGGACCAGCAAGGCCCCAGATGGAAAACCATCAGAAATACATGGTTAATACCACCCCCTACTGACAAGATGTGTTTACTGCAGAGGAGAAATGCTTTATTACCATAGATTAAGCAATGAAGGGGGGATTTGTAGCTGAGATGCATTCATTACTAACCAGCACAACTACTCAGATTATTGATCATCCTGTTTAAAGATTTTCAACCAGTTGAGTTCATCTCTGAGTGTTTATTTTTTTATTTCATTTTTTTAATCAGTGATAGCATCATCTTTGGAAAATTGATCACTCTGTGTTTTGTATTCTGTAATGGTCATTTTAGACTTCTCTCGTGGCTCAGATGGTAAAGCGTCTGCCTACAGTGCAGGAGACTCAGGTTCGATCCCTGGGTTGGGAAGATCCTCTGGAGAAGGAAACGGCAACCCACTCCAGTACTCTTGCCTGGAAAATCCCATGGACCGAGGTAGCGTGGTAGGCTACAGTGCATGGGGTCGCAAAGGGTCAGACACGACTGAGCGACTTCACTTCACTTCAGTGATCATTTTGGCTTATTTTCCAGTGTCCATTTTATTCAAATCATCAATTTAAACCAATCATAGTCTTTTGCCAGAGATTGGTCCAGAGCAGCGTACGTCTAAACTGTGTTGACCTGAAACAAACAGGCTGCCAGGCTTTTCTCCAGAAAAGATGGGTTTATATTCTGAAGCAACAGGGAATTGCAGTTGTAGGTCTGCAACCATGGTGAGCCACATGCAAGTTCACCCACCGCAAGGAAAGATGCACATTTTCATAGAGGGAAAAGGAAGTTGGGAGGCTACAGTAAGCAGAGTCCATAGCTCCTCATTGGCCAAGTCCTTGCCAGGAAAGGAATCTTTCTTAAAACTGTTGAGCTTGGCTATCACTGCAGGGTGTGAGGGCTCCCCCTTCTGGTTTCCCAACTCTATTTAACTCAGGTTTCTGTTTAATAAAATTTTTTATAGCAAATTTAGGTAAGCTAAACTAAAAGGCATGTAGCTGCCCCCTCTTCTGTCTAGAAAAGCTCTCACTCCCTACTTGTCAGAGGGGGAGTGAGTTGGCCTTTGGATAGACATCTACCACTCTCCCCGCCTCCTCAGTTGCTGGCATCTGAAACAAAGAAAACTTACTTTTCCACCAACCCTGCCTGCTTATTGGCTTTTGACTGGTGAGCAGCCGGATCCACTACACACCATTTGGTAACAGTCTGACAAACTGAAGGTCTTTCTAGGAAGCTGGAACAGTGTGTACAGAGGTAAAGAGGTAGAAAACGCAAGATACACTTGGGGACGTACAAATAGTTTAGTTTGTATGAACAATTGTTTCAAAGGCATAACAAAAGGTGTAACTAAATAAGGAGATATTAATAGGTTTATGTGACCTGGTAAGGAGTTTCAGGGAGAAGGCAATGGCAACCCACTCCAGTACTCTTGCCTGGAAAATCCCATGGACGGAGGAGCCTGGTGGGCTGCAGTCCATGGGGTCACGAAGAGTCGGACATGACTGGGCCACTTCACTTTCACTTTTCACTTTCATGCATTGGAGAAGGAAATGGCAACCCACTCCAGTGTTCTTGCCTGGAGAATCCCAGGGACAGGGGAGCCTGGTGGGCTGCCGTCTATGGGGTCGCACAGAGTCAGACACGACTGAGGCGACTTAGCAGCAGCAGCAGCAGCAGCAAACTAAAAGTTTGCTAGAGCTTCTGGGGATGAAAATATCCTGTGTCTCTTCATCACATCTGAACTGGAAAATGCAGCTCTACTGCTACTGGGATCCAGCTTGTGACTACACAGGAGGCTAGCTTAAGGGCAATGCCAGAACAAAGGAGGGTAGAACTAAGAGAAGAGGTGAGGAAGGAATACCACTCCTAGAACCTACCTGGGGCTTCCCTGATAGCTCAGCTGGTAAAGAATCCACCTGCAATGCAGGAGACCCCATTTGATTCCTGGGTCGGGAAGATCTCCTGGAGGAGGGCATGGCAACCAACTCCAGGATTCTTGCTTGGAGAATTCCATGGACAGAGGAGGCTGGAGGGCTGCAATCCATCAGGTCACAAAGAGTCAGACTTGACTGAGTGACTAAGCACAGCACACAATCTGACTTGTCTCTGAATTTCCTGTATGGTAGATAATAAATATCCTTATGATGCAAAACCATTTGAGCCAAGGTTTTCTGTCACTTGAAACCAAAAGTACAATAACTGATTCAAGTTCTCACTATATTTTATTCATACTTCTGCTATATTATTTATTGCTTTTCATCACAACTATTTATTCTGAATTTATCTTCCTGACTATTGTCTCCTTGCCTTGAGCTTGTCTTAGTTAACTTAATCTTTCTAGATAGCAGATAAAAGCTATTATATATAAAATAAACAATAAAATCCTACTGTATAGCACAGGAAACTGTATTCAATATCCTATAATAAAACATAATAAAAAATAATGTGAAAAAGAATATATATACATGGGTGTATATATATATAACTGCATAACTGAATCACTTTGCTGTACATCAGGAACTAGCACCACACTATAAATCAACTATACTTCAATAAAAAAAGAAATGGACAAAAAACCAAATAATCATAACTGTAACACAGGCTTTAAAAAAAAAAAAAAAAAAAGCATGCAGTATACCAAATAACCAGAAATTAGGAGGTCAGGAAAACCTGATAAGTTGGAATATTTGATGAGCTAGAATATACGATGAACCAAGTGACATAGCCCCAAGTTCAACCAGGAAGTTTGGGGGAGTTTTGACCATCTATTGGGACACCAGTGTGAAGACTGTGGTTGGAGTTAGTTGTTACAGCATCTAAACCCAAGAAATCTGGGTATTGACTACCAGGTAAGGCTCATCTCTGAATAATCTGAATGAAATAGAGCTGGTTGGGAGTTAGGTTGGTGGGTTTCTGTGGACTGGCACACTTGCATTTGGATATGGCCTCTGAGCTCTGCCCTGCTTGTTTCAAACAGTGGAAAATACCAGTTCTATAAAGCACTCTGCCTACTTTTCTCCCACTCATACTGGATCCATGCTAGCTGCTGAAAACTCTCTGGTACCACCATTCTTGCACATTCCGTACATTGACCAATCGGACAAGATTCATAGAGGCCTACAGTGTGCCAGACTTTGTGCCAGTCTGTGAAGATATTACAGTGCTGCAAGAGGCAAGGAGCTTACTGTTTGATTCAAAGATTTCCAGACTTGCTTGGTTCACAGTAGTTTATTTGTTGGTGTCAATAGTTTATTCACAACACCCTTAGGCTGAAAGAAATTCCTATCAGTTTCTTTTACTTAGAAGTTAGATCCAAACAACTTCTGTCTGAACAACTTGGTAGCCATTTTAAGATACAACTATAAATTAAGGGGACTTCCCAGGTGGCTCAGTGGTAAAGAATCTGCCTGCAATGCAAGAGATGCAGAAGACACGGATTCGATCCCTGGTCTGGAAGATCCCCTGGAGGAGGAAATGGCAACCTACTCCAGTATTTTTGCCTGGAAAAACCCATGGACAGAGGAGCGTGGCGGGCTACAGTCCAAAGGGTTGCAAAGAGTCGGATATGACTAACACACATACACTATAAGAAAAAGTAACATCTTTATTTCACCCAGGGCATGCCTACCTGTTGGACATTGCACAACTTCTCCAGTCTTGGAATCAGATTGGACATCTCCAACCTTGTTCCCTAAACACAGTGATTTTTGTGAGGTTCTAGCTTTTTATCACAATTGTTAGAAACCCAGCTTGGCAAAGATTTGACATTATTCAAAATACAGTGAAAAGAAATGCAGTCTCATGGAAATCATGAACTACCTCCCCTCACAAGAAGGATGTCAAACAGATAACCTCTACTTCCCTCAAGTATTTAAAATATGCTTCAGTGCCCCTGAGAGTGCATCTGTGGTACCCCAGCACTGGCAGATCATGACTTAGAAATAGGTCTATGATTAGAACTGTCCCAACCCACAGCAGAGTTTCTCAAACTAGGAGCACTTAAATGTGTGTTCAATAATGGATGTCTTTACACAACCGAAAGCCAGAGGATTCTGGATCAGTCTCTCCTGTACTTTGTGGCAGAGTGAATACTCTGTGCTAGATAAGGGTGATCCTGAAGGTCTTCCACTAAACAAATACCATAAATTTTGTTGTTGTTTAGTCACCAAGTTGTGTCCGACTCTGTGACCCCATAGACTGTAGCACACCAGGCTTCCCTGTCCCTCAGCACCTCCTAGAGTTTGCCCAAATTCATGTCCATTGAATTGGTGATGCCGTCCAACCATCTCATCCTCTGTCACCCTCTACTTCTTCTACCTTCAATTTTTCCCAGCATCAGGGTCTTTTCCAATGATTTGGCTCTTCGCATCAGGTGGCCAAAGTATTGGCGCTTCAGCATCAGTCCTTCCAATGATTATTCAGGGTTGATTTCCTTCAAGATAGACTGGTTTAATCTCCTTTCAGTCCAAAGGACACTACAGGATCATATTTTCTGAATCACAAATCCAGAAACAAAGGTGGGTGAACTTTTAAAGACAAAGAACCCGAATGTTGTCTTGTTCTGCCCTGGAAGGCTTGGACACATTGTCACCATCTATGAGAAACCCCAGTGCAAGACCAACCTCCAAGTCCAGGACCAGCTGAGTCTCAAAGAGGCTGCAGAAATTCCTAAATTCCCATATGCACGCTTGCCTGCAGCCTGCACCAGAAGAAAGCAAGGTGGGATAGAAACAGGCTTAAAAGACTACCTGGTATGCATGTAGCGTAGGACAACTACAAAGCTGATGCAAAGCCAATTAAATCCATTTTTCTCATCCTTCTCAATCCATCATTTACATACATACATACACACACAGTCATCTCACTTAAGGACCCTAGTAAATAGCTTTAGCAAAACAAAAATTTGAAGAAAGAAAATGGACTCCTGAAACAACCTAGCACATTTATAAATAGGTTTATTATACCAGCTCTTAAAAAATATAATTGAGGGAATTTTCTCGATAGCAATGGTCCATATTTTTATGGAGTTGTGGCTCAGTGGTAAAGAATCTGCCTGCAATGCAGCAGGAGACACAGGAGACTTGGGTTGGATCCTGGGTCAGGAAGATCCCATGGAGGAGGGAACGGCTACCCATTCCAATATTCTTGCCTGAAAAATCCCATGGACAGAGGAGCCTGGCGAGTTACCATCCAGGGGGCTGCAAAAGAGGGACTGAGCATGCAACAATAAGTGCATAAACAGGGGTGAATAATCAGGCAAAACTCACCTAACTGTGGACAGATGCACTAATTTTGATAAGTAAAATGTTAACCAACAGTAGAATCTAGGTGGTGGATATAGGAGTGTTCACTGTAAAATTCAACTTTCTGGGCATGTTTTTAAATTTCCATGATAAAATTTTGACAAATGTTTAAATTTTAACTAAAAATAAAATTTAAATCCACACTTAAGATTTATACATTACAGTGTATGTTAACGATAGCTCCAAAAAAAAAAAAAGCACGAGAACTGAGGAGGGAGTGGATTTAAACCAGACTAAATCTAGCGGGGCGGGGGGATGTGCTTGGTAGGCAACTGATTCTCTTGAAAAGGTAACTAAGAGCTAACTGCAGCCCAGATGGCTACGGAGGGCAGGGGCTTTCTTCATATTTCACTCCTTTCTCGCCTTTGGTATCTCGCTCTCCTCTTTTCTCTCTTCTCTCTCTTCCCCCAGTCTCCCCGCTCCACGCCGTCTGTCTCTTTCTCTCTTCCCCCCACCCTGTCTCTTGTCTCTGTCTCTCCTTCTCTCTCCGCCCCCGCCCTCCCCCCATCCCGCCTCCCTGTCTCTCTCTGCGTCTCTGTCTCTCTTCCTACCACGAGCGGCTGGGTCAGAAAACTCGAGAGTGGCTCTGTACCCTTCTGCAGCTTCGGAACCATCAGAGCCACGTCAAAAGGAGACTCTCGAGGTCTTGTCTAAGAACCACCGGGTGCACCGGGTTAGGCCCCGGAGCTCCCCAGCGAGCCTGGGCCCCGGGCAGCTCCGCCCCGCGGAGAGCCCCGCCCCTTGCGCTCCGCTTGGCCGCGATCCAATCCACCCAGCCTCGAGCCCGCTCGGTCGTTCTCCGAGGGCCCTCGGACGTAGGGCGCGATGGCAGCCCCCTCCGAGGCCCCGGTCACGCGGCAGGTCAGCGGTCACGCCGCCCCAGCCCCAGTCCCAAGCGGCCCCGCGAGCTGGCAGCCCCTGGCCGCCGCCGTGGCCGAGCTGCCGGTGCTGGACGCCTCCGGGAGGCCTGTGCTGTTTGGTGAGCTGTTCCGAGAGCGCCGGGCTATCGTGGTCTTCGTGCGGGTGAGCACGGGCGACGGGACGATCCAGCGCAGGGACCTCACCTGCAGGCAGGGATGGAGGTTGCTTCCACGGCCTCCCCTGGGGGGAGTTATATCGGGCCTCTGGAAGGGTCCAGGACCAGAGAACGGAGCCCGCCGGGCCTGACCCTTCCTCTAGTGGTCGTCCACTAAAGGTTTCTGGAAGGCGTACTCCGCTCTCGCTTCCTTGAACGGAAAAGGAAAAGCAGCCCGCCAATCCAAGGCCATTTTCTCAGCGAGCGAAGAGGCCTAACAGAGACTGCGTGGGGCCCAATTTCAGTGCACATTTGGGCACCCTTGACATCTCTAACCGTCTTGGGTGTTGCATTACGTCACGCATAAGTACTTGGTTATTTCTGACTCCGAGAGTGTTAGTTGCTAACTTGTCCTTTTTGCCTGTGTTGGGATTTCAGCATTTCCTGTGTTACATCTGCAAGGAATACGTAGAAGATCTGGCCAAAATCCCCAAGAGTTTCTTACAAGTAAGTTTCCCTAGAGTGAGCAGCAGCGTGCCCCGCTTCTGGGCGGCTTGGTGAAACTCACCTGCAGTTTATGAGGAGTGTGATGGCATTAGGGGCGGAATGCACCGCCTCTCCAGCGCAGACGCTCACAAATCCAGATTATCACCATCCCACACATCTCCCCAACACCTCCAAAAAGGGAAGAGACTCATTGGAAGTGTATTTCTGTCCTATTCATTACTGCCTGACTGTAAAAGTACTAACCATAATAATAATTTTGATGTTACCTAATAACCTACCTATTCTCAAATGTTGATTCATAATTACCAAAAACAGAAATGCTAGAAATATTTTCTTTTCTTCAGTTTTATAATACAGACACTCCAAATAGTTGTTCATTACAGGAAGTTACTAGTATAACTTAAATGTGAAAAATTTGTATCCTTAATGGAATTACAGTTCCACATTCTTGTGACAGCCACGTACAGGTGTATTTCTTCAAGCATATAGAGATTTGTCCCCAGGTTAGCTTTTTAGTGAAAGCATTGGTAGCTTCTGTAAAATTAAGATCTGTTTTCAGCAGACCTTGTCAATTGAGATGTGAAAGAATAAAATTGTCTGATTAAATAACCCTACTTTAATAGTTTTTATTCTAGTTCAATGTATGCCTTTTGGGAAAATGTAGAGAATTACTATTATTTTTAAATTCTTACTTAGCAAAAGAATCATCTGAATTAATTGAATATTTTAGCATAATTGCTTTGACTCATACCATTCTTCTGGAAGCCTATAGGTGGCATTAAAATGGAAGAAAAGAATTGAATTAGGGGAAGTTATAATTAGGGGAAACATAATTTCTAATAATATGTATATGTCCTTTTTCTCTCCTAAAGGAAGCAAATGTCACTCTCATAGTGATTGGACAGTCATCCTACCATCATATTGAGGTAAGTATATAGCCAATTGGGACCCTAACAGGCTAAATCTGTTTTAGACATAAAAATTATATAATTACTTAAATCACTAAAGTGTTAGTCACTCAGTCATGTCCAACTCTTTGCAACCCCATGGATTTATAGCCTGCCACACTCCCCTGTCCATGGAATTCTCCAGGCCAAGAGTGGTAGCCATTCCCTTCTTCAGGGGAACGTCCTGACCCAGGGATTGAACCTGGGTCTAAGTTTGCTAAAATTTAGTCAGATTATCACTATTTTTCTCTCATTTGTCTTGATAAAAATTCCAACTGTACTTTTTTTTTCAGCCTTTCTGTAAACTAACTGGGTATTCTCATGAAATCTATGTTGATCCTGAGAGAGAAATTTATAAAAGATTGGGAATGAAAAGAGGTGAAGAAATTGCCTCCTCAGGTAAGACTGTCTCAAGTAGGAAATGCTAATAGTGTATTTCACATTTCACATAAGTATATATATGCATAGGGGAACAAATGGTAAATTCATAAATCAGCCTGCTCTTTATGATTCTAATAAGTGGTCCAGATTCATGATACTCTAAAAGATTCATTTCCTGGATGTAATGACATGGAAGGCTGTTGGTGAATTTCTAAATGAATGAAAAAATGCAAGTTCAAAGCAGTGTTTTCAGTGTGATTTCATTTTTGTGAAAATAAAAACCATTTTCATAAACATAAATATCTATACTATTATATATGTGTATGTGGTGAAAATTGTTTTAAAAGACATTGCAATGTTTACCCCAAGACATAGGAGTGAGAAAAGTGGCTTTTATATATATATATATTTTTTTTTTTCACAATGAGTATATTTTACTTTTGTATTTAAAAGAAAAATAATATTGCTTAAGTTAATATATTTTCATACCTCAACACATGGCTTTGAACACTCTTATGTTCTTTAACTGATGAAATGTTAGTTTTCATCTAAAGCCCAACTCAAAGGGGCTGTAAATAGCTCTACCAGCAGAAACAATTGCTTCCCTCATTGTTTTTTAATAGCACCTTGTACTTTATTATATACTCTATGATCGAACTTAAGGTGATTAGTAGAATAGTTAGTTGAAAGGTTTGATGTTTTATTCATCTCTATATGGTCCACATTCCCTGCCCTTGCACAGTTCTTTATAATTAAAAGTGCCATAAGCTTTAGGTGAACTATTGATATGTGTTTTAGATAAAAGGAACTTGGCTTCTGAAATACCAAGCAAGAGAACTCAACTAGAACCCAGATCACTTATTCTCAACAAATGTTGAGAATGACACCCATGGCACCCACTGTGTTGGCTGTTCCCAGGACAACTGTGACAAAAGATGCAGCCCCTGCCCTCCCAATGCTCATAATCTGCCCTGGGAGAAAGAAGCAAACAGTTAATTACATTACAGCTTAGGGCTTGTAAAAGAGGAGAGCATGTATTGGCAATACCTATAATACAGAAATGCCTGTAATACCAGAAAGGCACAGGGAGAGAAGAATCTGGGAGGTCTTCTTAGAAACGGTGTTGTCTAAGCTCACTCTTTAAGGAGTTAGCTGGATGAAGTAAGGCTGGGAATGCTGCAGCTGACAGAAAGTAGCACATCAGTATGAAAAATTTTGACTCTTGGAGAACTGCAGTTCTCTATGTCTCGCCAGAGCCTAGGAGCCAGTTGGGAATTGTGTCAGCCAAGGGACTGAGTCTGGGAACAAGCCAAGGAGTTTGGATTTGTTCTCAAGGCAGTGGGGGAGTCATAAAAGTGTTTGAGTGGAGAAGTCTTGTTGCCAGGTAGAGAAGCAATTGGAACGTGCCAAACAGGAGGTATCAATTGTCATTGGTATTCTTGACAAGTTTGTAGTAACAGGCTAGAAAGAAATGACAGGGCCTGAAGTAGAGACACAGAGGGACAGATCACAGAGCTGCTACTTATGAAGCGGAGTTGACATGATCCCTTCCTTTACTAATGTTTTTGAAGAAAGCGACCTAAACTTTATTAAAACTAATGATGAGGTACCATAGATAGAGAATTTGTTCTTTTTTTTCTCCTCTCTTTTTAGTATAGGAAATTGCAACAGTACAGATCGTGAACGTTAATCTTTGGTAGACTATTCCTGTGCTGTATCAGAGCCTCAGCATATGTAAGGTCTGTTTATCATTTAGCTGCTTTTGATATAAACTGTGAGTTTTACTTTAGTAACACCTCATCATTCATTGCCTCAATAAAGAGAGATAATTGCAAAAAAAACATGAATTTAAAGCAAAATACATGCTTATAATTATAAAGAAACTATATTCAAATCATTTAAACTCCTTTGATCTGTGTCAAACAACTCTTTTTCCAAACAGAAAACATTAGGTTCTCATGAAATCATTTTTTAAAGTTCCCACCTGAAAAAGCACAAGTCTTAGAATCAGTCTAAGAATAATCCTACTTGAAAACAACATTGAAAATAAAATATAATAATTTAAAATTAATGGGACAGGTTATAAAGACAAAGAATAAGAAAATAAAGCCACTAAATTCAAGGAAGTAATGGGTTTACCTGATATTTCATTTTGCCTTACTTGATAATAAGCCAGTTTATGGTATTAAATCTATAGTGATTGCTATAGACAGCAGATAAGTGCATGCAGGAAACATGCTTCTTACAATACTTAATCTAATATTTCAAATTCAAATTCTGGTCTTGAGTCCAAGAATCAAAGTAAAGAGGAAAAAATTAAAAAAAAACAAACAGGAGTTTTACACATAACTAAATTCATACTGGCAAAATTAGATTGTGCTTTACAGCCAAGACTGTGAAATTCTAGGTTGTGGAATCTTCTTCTATTGAATTTTTAAAATTTCAGAAATATTAAATGACCCTTCTTTGGACATAAGGGGATAGTTTGGATTTATGAACATTTATTTTAGGTATAAAATCCTTAAAAACATAAACTTTAGTCTCTTTACCCATGTCTCTAAGTTAATGAGAATGTATTTGTTTCTTGGTAAGATGAATGAATGTCCATCCTCCTATAAACATGAAAGAAACAGAAAAGTTGGAGAGATGAAGAAAATAATAGTTATCTGGATACATTAAGAAATCAGGCAGGTCAAAGGCAGCATAATCATTAAAGTAAAAAGCCCAAAGCACTAGTTGAAGCTGGACCCCAGGGCTGAGGGGTTAGCTCTGTGCTGTGACTCCCACAGGAGAAGATAAATGGAACTGGTAACTGGTGTACACTGGTTGACATGCACCTGGAGAGGCAGGAAGACCTGGGCTGCCATGTCTCACTGCTCTGTCACTCTCTGGCCTTAGAATTGGTGGAGTCCAGATTTTTTTTTAATAAAAGGCAGGGGTAGGAAAAGGATAAGTTATTAGACAGGTAGTTTCTTTACTCAAAGGTAGTGAAAGTATCAGTCACTGTGAGAAAGGAAATAGGAAAACTGACAAGCAAAGATGGAGAGGTAGCTATAGTTACTGTTGTTACAGCTAAACCTCAAAGTCTCAGTGGCATATAAAGAATGAGGTTAGTTCCTATTCATTCACATTTCAAGAAGGATATTTCTATTGGGTGCTTCTCCAAGCAGCAATTGAGGGACACAGTAGGAAAGACTCAGGCCTCTTCCATCATGTGGCTCTGCCATTGTCAATCCAAATTCCAAAGGATGTATTTAGGTTGGTGCAAAAGTAATTGATGTTTTAGACCATAAATTTTAAATCATAACTAGACTCAAACACATCTTTATTAATCAAAGTAGGAATCATTACAATCAACACATTTTTGCCAACAAGAAATAAGTTGGTTTATTCCTGTAGTGTAAAAATCCATTCTTTGGGATTCAACGAACTCTTGGAAAGCATTTTCTGCCTCCTGCTGGCTGTGGAAGCATTTTCCCCGCTGAAGAAGTGGTAGTCAGTTGGCAAGAGGTCAGGTGAATATGGCGAATGAGGCCAAACTACGTAGCCCAATTCATTCAACTTCTGAAGCATTGGTTGTGCTATGTGTGGGCATTATCATGGAGAAGAGCTGGGCCCTTTCTATTGACCAATGCCAGGAGTAGGTGTTTCAGTTTTTGATGCATCTCATCAATTTGCTGAGCATACTTCTCAGATGTAATGGTTTCACCAGGATTCAGAAAGCTGTAGTGAATACAGTGACCACGACCTTTTTGTGGTGCAAGTTTGGCTTTGGGAAATGCTTTGGAGCCTCTTCTCTGTCCAGCTACTGAGCTGGTCATCACCAGTTGTCATATAAAATCCACTTTTCTTTGCACATCACAATCCAATTGAGAAATACTTCCTTGTTGTTGCATAGAATAAGAGAAGACAACACTTCAAAATGACATTTTTAAAAATTTCCGGTCAGCTCATGCGGCACCCACTCATTAAGCTTTATCACCTTTCCAATTTGCTTCAAATGCCCAATGACTGTAGAATGGCCTATGTTGAGTTCTTTGGCAACTTCTCATGTAGTTGTAAGAGGATCAGCTTTGATGATCTCAGTTGGTCATTGTTGGCTTCCAATGGCTGGTCACTACGTTCCTCATCTTCAAGGCTCTTGTCTTCTTTGCAAAACTTCTTGAACCACCACTGCACTGTACATTAATCAACAGTTCCTGGGCCAAATGCATTACTGAGTTGTTTCTACTGCTTTATGATTCATTTTAAACTCAAATGAGAAAATTGCTCAGACTTGGTTGTCTAACATCATTTCCATAGTCCAAAATAAATATGAAATAAATAGCAAGTAATAAGTCATTAGCAAAAAAACATAAAATGAGAAATGTGCATTAAAATGATATATAACATAACCACATTTATTAAGAATGTATTCCAAAATCAAATGGCAAATTTCAACAATGCAAAAACTGCAGCTATATTTGCACCAACCTAATAGAAGAAACATGGATAATCACCTCTGGGGAGGTTTTTAGGAGATGCTGTGGAAGTGGCACACATTATTTTACTCATTGGTTTGATTGTAATCATACAGCCCTACCAAACCCCAGGAAGACTGGGAAATGTCTAGTTGCGGTCCCAGAAAGAGTAAACAAGTTTCGACCAGCATGTAACAGTAGTCTGTGCCACAATGTCATCTGAAGAGGAATGTAGTTATCTATTACTAGGTAAGAGACGAAACCAAATGTACACGGGGATTAAAAAGGAAAGTGCTGCCAGTTGGAGAATTCTATAGCTGGCATTTTTCAGTGGCAGAAAATTGTCTGGGTCTGTCATCACTTCTTCTTTTAAAGCAGTAGTTCTCAACTGGGGACAATTTTGACCCCTCCCCCCTGCCAGGGGATATTTGCCACTGTCTAGAGACATATTCAGTTGTCACAGCTTGGTGAATGGTGGTTGCTATGGCATGTAGTAAGTTCAGAGAGCACGGATGATGGTATTCACCCTACGTTACTCAGGACAAAGACTTATCTGGTCTAAAACATCGGTAGTGAAAGGCCGAGAAACTGTTCCTCGAAGGAAGAGAAAAAGGCAAGTCAAGAGTAAGATAACACATAAGAGAGAGACTGTTTTCTAAAAATACTAACATTATCTTAACATCAAGTCAAATATAAAATGATAACATCTAAAGACAATTCCTAATATTTCAGGACAGAGCCCCCATGTAAAATCAAATATACTCTCAGGAAGCATTCGGAGCCTGTGGAGAGCAGTAACTGGCCCTCTTTTTGATTTTCAAGGAGATCCAGCTCAGCAAGGTGGAACACTCATTTTAGGTCCAGGTAAGCATCAAAGCTGAGCTTCAGCAGTGTGCTTTTCATGCTTTCTAGAAGTCAAGAGGCCATCCACTTTCTTTATAAAGTAGCCACCATGTAAAAGTGGACATGGCAGCAGTCAGGGTGCTCTGCTTTCACAGGGGACATCGTTGGTTTTCAAACACTCCTGTATATTGTTGCTGTCTGTTTACTGGACGTACTGTGGCCGTCATTCCATGCCTGAGGGATTCCAAGTATTTGGGATAGGGAAAATCACTGATGCTTCGGTAATTTGTATGTGGCTATCATACTCTTTAAAAATTTCAGTGGAGGTGAGCAGATGACCCACAAAATGCAGAACAATTATACCAAAGAAATTCTTGCACTGTTAAGAACGTTCTAGGACCCACAACAGATTTCCTAACCTGGGGATCTGGCAAAGGGACTGAGAACCCCCAGAGAATTTGACTTTGGAGGCCACTGAGATTTGATTACAGAAGTTACACAGGACTAGGGAAACAGACTCTTGGAGGGCACAAACAAGACCTTGTGCACACCAGGACCCAGGAGAAAAGAGCAGTGACCCCACAAGAGACTGACCCAGATTTGCCCAGGAGTGTCTAGAAGTCTCTGGTGGAGACATGGGTTGGTGGCGCCTGATGCAGGGCCGGGGGCACTGAGTGCGGCAGTGCATCCACAGGACCTTTTGAAGGAGGTCGCCTTTATCTTCATTACCTCCACCATAGTTTGGTCTCAGGTCAAACAACCGGGAGGGAACACAGCCCTGCCCATCAACAGAAAATTGGATTAAAGATTTACTGAGCATGGCCCTGCCCCTCAGAACAAGATCCAGTTTCCCCCACAGTCAGCCTCTCCCATCAAGAAGATTCCATAAGCTTCTTATCCTTGTCCTTCATAGGGCAGACAGAATGAAAACCACAATCACAGAAAACCAATCAAACTGATCACACAGACCACAGCCTTGTCTAACTCAATGAAACTATAAGCCATGCTTTGTAGAGCCACCCAAGATGGATGGGTCATGGTGGAGAGTTCTGACAAAATGTGGTCCACTGGCAAAGGGAATGGCAAACCACTTCAGTATTCTTGCCTTGGGAACCTAATGACAGTATGAAAAGGCAAAAAGATATGACACTGAAAGATGAACTCCCCAGGTCAGTAGGTGCCCAATATGCTATTGGAGAAGAGTAGAGAAATAACTCCAGAAAGAATGGAGAGACAGAGTCAAAGTTGTGGATGAGCCCAGTTGTGGATGTGACTGGTGATGGAAATAAAGTCCGATGCTGTAAAGAGCAATATTGCTTAGGAACCTGGAATGTTAGGTCCATGAATCAAGGTAAATTAGAAGTGGTCAAGCAGAAGATGGCAAGAGTAAACATCTATATTTTAGGTGAACTAAAATGGACTGGAATGGGTGAATTTAATTCAGATGACATTATATCTACTACTGTGGGCAAGAATCCCTTAGAGGAAATGGATTTTTTCAGCATTATGTTTCCCATGTAGCTTATTACAAAATATTGAGTAGAGTTCCCTGTTCAATACAGTAGGTCCTTGTTGATTACCTATTATATATATAGTAGTGTATATATGTTAATTTCAGACTCCTAATTTATTCCTCCCCCCATCTCTCCCCTTTGGCAACCATAAGCTGAAGTCTGTTTCTGTTTTGTGAATAAGTTCATTTGTATCATTTTTTTAGATTCCACATGTAAATGATGTCATATGATATTTCTCTTTCTTTGATTAGTTCATTTAGTATGATAATCCCTAGGTTCATCCATGTGGTTGCAGATGGCATTATTTCATTCTTTTTTATGGCTAATATTCCATTGTGTATATGTGCCACATCTTCTATATCCATTTCTCTGTTGATGGACGTTGGGTTGCTTCCATGTCCTGGCTATTGTAAATAGTGCTGCAGCGAACATTGGAGTGCATGTATCTTTTTAAATTATGGTTTTCTCCAGATTCATACCCAGGAGTGGGATTGCTAGATCATATGGTAGTTCTTGGGGTTTTTTAAAATTTTTTATTTCTTTATTTTTGGCTGTGCTAGGTCTTTGTTGCTATGCAGGCTTTTCTCTGGTTGTGGCAAGTGGCAGCTATTCTCTAGTTGAGGTGCACGGGCTTCTCGTTCCGGGGGCTTTTCTTGTTGCCTGCGGAGCACTGTAGCACTGAAGCCCTACTATAGGGCTTCAGTAGTTGTGGCCTGTGGGCTCAGGAGTTGTGGCTTTGGGGCTCTAGAGCAGAGGCTCAATAGTCGTGGCATGTGGGCTTAGTTGCTGCTCAGCATGTGGAATCTTCCTGGATCAGGGGTTGAACCCATGTCTCCTGCATTGGCTGGCAGATTCTTTACCACTGAGCCACCAGCGAAGCCCTATATTTAGTTTTTTAAGGAACCTCCATACTGTTCTCCATAGTGGTTGTACCAGTTTACATTCCTACTGACCCTGTAAGAAGATTCCCTTTTCTCTACACCCTCTCCAACATTTATTGTTGGTAGACTTTTTGATAATGGCCATTCAAACCAGTGTGAGGAGATACCTTATTGTAGTTTTGATTTGCATTTCTCTAATAAGTAACAGTGTTAAACATCTTTTCGTGTACTTTGTGGCCATCTGTATGACATCTTTGGAGAAATGTCTCTTTAAATATTCTGCCCATTTTTGATTGGTTGTTCGTTTTTTGATTTGAGCTGCATGAGCTGTTTGTATATTTTGGAGATTAATCCCTTTTGGTTGCTTCATTTCTACATATTTTCTCCCATTCTGTGGGTTTTCTTTCCATTTTGTTTGTGGTTTCCTTTGCTGTGCAAAAGCTTTTAAGTTTAACTAGACCCATTTGCTTATTTTTGTTTTGTTTTCATTACTCTAGTGGAGAAGGCAATGGCACCCCACTCCAGTACTCTTGCCTGGAAAATCCCATGAATGGAGGAGCCTAGTAGGCTGCAGTCCATGGGGTCGCTAAGAGTCGGACACGACTGAGCGACTGAGCGATTTCACTTTTCACTTTCATGCATTGGAGAAGGAAATGGCAACCCACTCCAGTGTTCTTGCCTGGAGAATCCCAGGGACAGGGGAGCCTGGTGGGCTGCCGTCTATGGCATCACACAGAGTCAGACACGACTGAAGTGACTTAGCAGTAGCAGCATTTCTCTAGGAGGTAGATCCAAAAGATATTGCTCTAATATATGTCAAAGTGTTCTGCCTCTGTTTTCCCCTAGGAGTTTTATAGTATGCAATCTTATCTTTAGGTCTTTCTTTAATCCATTTTGAGTTTACTTTTATATATTGTATCAGGGAATGTTTTAATTTCTTTTACATATAGTTGTCCAGTTTTCCCAGCACCACTTATTGAAGAGACTGTCTTTTCTTCATTGTGTATTCTTGCCTTCTTTGTCATAGATTAATTGACCATAGGTGCTTAGGTTTATTTCTGGGCTTTCTGTCCTGTTCCATTGATCTATAAGTAGCTTCACTGATCAATTTGGACCACCTAAAATTCCTTTGGCTTCCCTCTGCTAAATGGTTGGGCATTGGAGCTCAACCATGTTCAAGTATTGAACACCCAAAAAGCCTAACTCACTGTCTCATAAACTAATTTTTCTTGGTTCTTCTTTGTCTTTAAAACTGTCCATATTAGTGAGTGTAGCTGCTCCAAGTTATAAAATTAACATTTACTTTAATAAATTCCACATGTCTAAAAGGAAGTCTTTAGAAGGAAGATTTTGACCAAGTATTGTAACTTTTTGCTGCTGAAGCATTATAGCTAGCTAAAATCTTTCATTTTATTTAATCTCCCTTTTCTTCTCACAGATTTACACTAGTTAGACTAGCCAAAAAACAAGCCTTGTTTTATGAGAATGAATCCTATAAATTCTCCTAGAATGACATTGAGTCATACTTCTGAATGAATTATTTCCATCCTCAGACTTGTAAGGCATTATTTTTTGAGTCCCTCATCTTTAAGTTTTGACATCATTTGAGCATGCATTCTGTTGTTTAAGAATGAAGAGCACACAGAAAGCATCATTTGTGTGCCAGGATGGGAACAGACTTAATAAAGAGAAAATTTTGATACTACACTTTGGAAAAATTATAGCTCCTTTAAGGAAAGAGCTGGGTTTACTTATTTATACAAATATCTTATCACGGTTAACCAAGTATTTTATTTTGGAATCCCTTAGAAGAAATGGACTAGCCATCATAATCATCAAAAGAGTCTGAAATGCAGTACTAGGATGCAGTCTCAAAAATGAAAGAATGATCTCTGTTTCCAAGGCAAACTGTTCAGTATCACAGTAATCCAAGTCTATGCCCCGACCAGTAACACCGGAAGAAGCTGAAGTTGAATGGTTCTATGAACACCTACAAGACCTTTTAGACTAATACCCAAAAAAGATGTCCTTTTCATTATAGGGGACTGGAATGCAGAAGTAGGAAGTCAAGAAACACCTGGAGTAACAGGCAAATTTGGGCTTGGAGTACAGAATGAAGCAGGGCAAAGACTAGTAGAGTTTTGCCAAGAGAACACACTGGTCATAGCAAACACCCTCTTCCAGCAACACAAGAGAAGACTCTACACATGGACATCACCAGATGGTCAACACCAAAACCATATTGATTATATTCTTTGCAGCCAAAGATGGAGAAGCTCTATACAGTTGGGAAAAACAAGACCGGGAGCTGACTGTGGCTCAGATCATGAACTCCTTATTGCCAAATTCAGACTGAAATTGAAGAAAGTAGGGAAAACAACTAGACCATTCAGGTATGACCTAAATCAAATCCCTTATGATTATCCAGTGGAAGTGAGAAATAGATTTAAGGGACTAGATCTCATAGACAGAGTGCCTGATGAACTATGGACAGAGGTTTGGGACATTGTACAGGAGACAGGGATCAAGACCATCCCCATGGAAAAGAAATGCAACAAAGCAAAATGTCTGTCTGAGGAGGCCTTACAAATAGTTGTGAAAAGAAGAGAAGTGAAAAGCAAAGGAGAAAAGGAAAGATATACCCATTTGAATGCAGAGTTCCAAAGAATAGCAAGGAGAGGTAAGAATCAGCGATCAATGCAAAGAAATAGAGGAAAACAATAGAATGAGAAACACTAGAGATCTCTTTAAGAAAATTAGAGATACCAAGGGAACATTTCATGCAAAGATGGGCTCGATAAAGGACAGAAATGGTATGGCCCTAACAGAAGCAGAAGATATTAAGAAGAGGTGGCAAGAATACACAGAAGAACTGTACAAAAAAGATCTTCATGACCAAGATAATCATGATGGTGTGATCACTCACCTAGAGCCAGACATCCTGGAATGTGAAGTCAAGTGGGCTTTAGGAAGCATCACTACGAACAAAGCTAGTGGAGGTGATGGAATTCCAGTTGAGCTCTTTCAAATCCTGAAAGATGGTGCTGTGAAAGTGCTACACTCAATATGCCAGCAAATTTGGAAAACTCAGCAGTGGCCACAGGACTGGAAACAGTCAGTTTTCATTCCAATCCCAAAGAAAGGCAATGCCAAAGAATGCTCAGACTACTGCACTATTGCACTCATCTCACACGCTAGTAAAGTAATGCTCAAAATTCTCCAAGCCAGGCTTCAACAGTACGTGAACCATGAACTTCCAGATGTTCAAGCTGGTTTTAGAAAAGGCAGAGAAACTAGAGATCACACATCTGCTGAATCATCGAAAAAGCAAGACAGTTCCAGAAAAACATCTATTTCTGCTTTATTGACTACGCCAAAACCTTTGACTGTGTGGATTACAATAAACTGTGGAAAATTCTGAAAGAGATGGGAATACCAGACCACCTGACCTGCCTCTTGAGAAACCTGTATGCAGGTCAGGAAGCAACAGTTAGAACTGGACACAGAACAACAGACTGGTTCCAGATAGGAAAAGGAGTACATCAAGGCTATATATATTGTCACCCTGCTTGTTTAACTTATATGCAGAGTACATCATGAGAAATGTTGGACTGGACAAAGCACAAGCTGAAATCAAGATTGGTGGGAGAAATATCAATAACCTCAGATATGCAGATGACAGCACCCTTATTGCAGAAAATGAAGAAGAACTAAAGAGCCTCTTGATGAAGGTGAAAGAGAAGAGTGAAAAAGTTGGCTTAAAGCTCAACTTTCAGAAAACTAAGATCATGGCATCCAGTCCCATCACTTCATGGCAAACAGATGGGGAAACAGTGGAAACAGTGGCTGACTTATTGTTTTGGGCTTCAAAATCACTGCAGATGGTGACTGCAGACATGAAATTAAAAAACACTTACTCCCTGGAAGGAAAGTTATGACCAATCTAGACAGCATATTAAAAAACAGTGACGTTACTTTGCCAACAAAGATCCATCTAGTCAAGGCTATGGTTTTTCCAGTAGTCATGTATGGATGTGAGAGTTGGACTATAAAGAAAGCTGAGTGCCAAATAATTGATGCTTTTGAACTGTGGTGTTGGAGAAGACTCTTGAGAGTCCCTTGGACTGCAAGGAGATCCAACCAGTCCATCCTAAAGGATATCAGTCCTGGGTGTTCATTGGAAGGACTGATGTTGATGCTGAAACTCCAATACTTTGGCTACCTGATGGGAGGAGCTGAGTTATTTGAAAAGACCCTGATGCTGGGAAAGATTGAAGGCTGGAGGAGAAGGGCATGACAGAGGATGAGATGGTTAGATGGCATCACCAACTCAATGGACATGAGTTTGAGTAAAGTCCAGGAGTTGGAGATAGACAAGGAGGCCTGGCATGCTGCAGTTCATGGGGTCGCAAAGAGTCGGACACGACTAAGCAACTGAACTGAACTTATTTGATAAAAAGCCTATAACTCAAGGTCTGCTTGTAAAGTCCACGTGCTGAACTCCTACAAGTGGTAAAACAGAGTTGATGGGTTTATGATCCAATTTTCCAGTTTATTGTGATCCATACAGTCAAAGACTTTGGCATAGTCAGTAAAGCAGAAATAGATGTTTTTCTGTCCATGTGTGACATTACAGATTCTCTCAATTTCAAATGAACCTTGGGACATGACCTAAAATATGGGAATGTCATATCCTCGTGCAATGCCTATCTTGTTGACCCTCCCCAGCCTTTGAGGAGTTATGGAACCATAAAGAGGCTTTGTACCACTGGTTGAATAGCATGCTGAGAGACATCAGTTGTCAAAAATGTGGTATCTGTGGGTTTATGATATTTAATCGACAATGGTTAGTGTGGATAGCATATAGGTACAATGCAGAAAACAGGCCTCTTATGATATTTAGTAATCTAATGTTTTATGTTAAAATTCTGGTCTTGATTCCAAGAATTAAAGTAAACAGGATCTAGATTATACTACTATTTCATTTGAGCATGTAGAAGAAATATATTACATAACTGATTGTCTTAATGCTCTTATTTTTCAGCCTCTTTTAGTCTATGGTTATAATATGTGTAGGCTATTAAATTGGTAATTAGGAGTAAATTTTTTAAGGAAGTGGTTTATTCTGTTATCACATTTAAGAAACAGATGATTTTCTGGTTTGATATGTACACTAGTTCCATATTCTTCCTATCTGTCTGACAAGCTGTTTTATTTAATTACATTTAATGAACTGTGGTGTTGGAAAAGACTCCTGAGAGTCCCTTGGACTGCAAGGAGATCCAACCAGTCCACTCTGAAGGAGATCAGCCCTGGGATTTCTTTGGAAGGAATGATGCTAAAGCTGAAACTCCAGTACTTTGGCCACCTCATGCAAAGAGTTGACTCACGGGAAAACACTCTGATGCTGGGAGGGATTGGGGGCAGGAGGAGAAGGGGACGACAGAGGATGAGATGGCTGGATGGCATCACTGACTCGATGGACGTGAGTCTGAGTGAACTCCGGGAGTTGGTGATGGACAGGGAGGCCTGGAGTGCTGCCATTCATGGGGTCGCAAAGTGTTGGACACGACTGAGCGACTGAACTGAACAGAAGGTTATAATTTAAGAGTCTTTCCCTTTGGAGCTCATAAAGCATTAAGTACCAACCTTATTTAACCATAATTTTTGTCATGCTTTACTACCTTAATTAAAATTTATTGCCTCATTATATGGAGAATGCTATGTACTCCAGGTAAATAACTTTTTCATTTGGACTAATTAGAAGTTAAAATACTGCTCTGATTCTAGAAAGCAGTACATCTAATGAATAACCCTATATGTTAACCTTTACCTTTTATTCTTATTCTCTTCTAGGTAACAACATCCATTTTATACACCATGATAGGAATAGGTTGGATCATAAACCCATCAACTCTGTTTTACAGCTTGTAGGAGTTCAGCATGTGGACTTTACAAGCAGACCTTCAGTTATCCATGTGTGACATTACAGATTCAATTTCAAATGGACCTTGGGACATGACCTGAAACATGGGAACGTCATATCTCGTGCAGTGCCTATCTTGTTGACCCTCCCCAGCCTTTGAGGAGTTATGGAACCATAAAGAGGCTTTGTACCACCGGTTGAATAGCATGCTGAGAGACATCAGTTGTCAAAAATGTGATATCTGTAATGTTATAGCTTTTAAGGTTTTATTTTATATAACAATTTTGGTAAAAAAAAAAAAAAACAAAAAACTAAATTTTACTTACACAAAGTAAGTACACTTACACAAACTTTAAAAGCTATAAAATTATAAATGCCATTCTTTATTTTGCCTTATGCTATATCCATTCAATGAAGATATTTTTGGCCATTAATCATACATTTTTATAAAGAACATATAAGGAGAAAGGGAAGTAACCAAGAACATTTGATCCATTGAGAAAAGCAGGAACTCAAACTCTGTAAACAGCATAATCGTATTTTTGTAGGTATACTTTTATATTTTTGTTTGTGTAAAAAGAAGGACAGGAAGTAAACACACCAGAGTATCATCAGTAGGTATCACTAGGTGGTAGGATTACAGGGGTTTTTTTTTCCTGTACTTTTTTATATTTTCCAACTATTCTGTAATGAACATGATTCATTTTTTGGCAAAGAAAAGGTCTTTAAAAATTATATGAAGAATATGTTCCTACATAGCAAGCTCCACAAAGGTGCAGTTATACAGGCTGCAGGCCATACATTTCTAATTCTTTACTCAGAGGAAACACAGCAGACCAAACCTACGTATAGCCTACGTGCACAGGCTTTGAGCACACACCCAGTATCTATTTCACTAGGATTTTGTTTAGGGGGACAGGGGTTTCTAGTAAAAGGAGAAAAATATGTTTGCAATATTTGATACGTGTTTAATATATAATCAATATGCTTTTTGAAAGGAAATTTTAAGAATTGTTTAAACTGAAAAAATAAGAAATTTTGTAATTTAAATGTACACTATGATTTGGTTGTATACTCTCAAACAGCTTCTACTTCCCACCCCCAAGTTGCTTTTATTTAGTGAACAATTGTCGTCTTTTATTTTTCTAGAGTCTTAATATCTTTAGTGGGAAGTGTCCTAGGAATTCTGATGAAAAGTACAGCAAGATTAAAATATTGATAATTATTAGCAAGTATAATACTGCTTTGAACTTAAAATACTTTTATAACAAGCATATAAAGGTCATACACAAAATATACTTTGAAGTGTCCAAAAATCTGAATCTATTTTCATGTGTATACAGACAGAAATCATGTTTTTAATAATGGAAATGGGATAGCTCATAAAAATTAAAATTAAGGTGTTTTGGACTATTTTATTAAGTAAGGAAACATTGGTGGCCCACATCCCTTTATTAACTTTAGACTTAAAACTGCTGAATCATAGCTGACACAAAATTTATATGTTTACATTTATATTGTATTATAAAAATGTACATATAAAAATGCTATATTTTTTAAAGATACATAAATGCTTCAGCGAGGAACAGTTATATAAATACAGTGCAAGTGTAAATTGCCTACCCAAACAAACTGAGAGAAGCTGATGTTGAAAACAGTTTTTTAAAAAGCAAGCATGGCAGTTTATACTTTATTGTTATTGACCACCATTAAGCAGACATTAGAAATGTTTGAAGTCTTGAGTAACTGGTCTGTAAGTCAATCTCTGCTGTCCTCACAACAGTGATTTTTTTTTTTTAATGGGTCCTGTATGTTTTGATTTCTTCTATTTAGAAAGTTGGAAATCTTTAATGAATTTATTCAACAAATGATGTGGCGAAAAAAAAGACTATCACTTTTGAAGCTTTTAGCAAATTTATGATTGAAAACTAACCTTACATTGAAATTGTAAGACATTGAAGACATTGAAATTGTCCCCTAAGAAGAAAACTAAACAAAATAAATAATGAAATAATGAAAGCTCAAATGGGATAGAGATATAATTTTAAATTCTATAACTTAGCTTTATAGTTTCCAAACATGATATGCTATGCTATGCTTTGCTAAGTCACTTCAGTCGTGTCCAACTCTGTGTGACCCCGTAGACAGCAGCACACCAGGCTCCCCTGTCCCTGGGATTCTCCAGGCAAGAACACTGGAGTGGGTTGCCATTTCCTTCTCCAGTGCATGCAAGTGAAAAGTGAAAGTGAAATTGCTCAGTCCTGTCTGACTCTTAGCGACCCAATGGACTGCAGCTTACCAGGCTCCTCCGTCCATGGGATTTTCCAGGCAAGAGTACTGGAGTGGGGTGCCATTGCCTTCTCCATATGATATAGCTCCTACTTCTAATTGGGTAAAAGTGAATTCTGCATCAGAAAGAAATGAATTTTTGTTGTTGTTGTTTAGTCACTAATCTGTGTCCAACTCTTTTGCAACTCCATGGACTGTAGCCCACCAGGCTGCACTATCTACGGGATTTCCCAGGCAAGAATACTGATTGTTGTTGTTCATTGGCTAAGTTGTGTCTAACTCTCCATGGACTGCAACATGCCAGGCTTCCCTGTCCTTCACTATCTCCCAGAGTTTGCTCAAACTCATGTCCATTAAGTAAATAATGCCATCCAACCATCTTATTCTCTGTTGGCCCCTTCTCCTCCTGCCCTCAATCTTTCCCAGCATCGAGGTCTTTTCCAGTGAGTTAGCTCTTCCCATCAGGTGGCCAATGTATTGGAGCTTCAGCATCAATCCTTCCAATGAGTATTCAGGGTTGATTTCCTTTAGAGGGCTTCCCTGGTGGCTCAGATGGTAAAACATCTGCCTGCAATGTGGGAGACCTGAGTTCTATCCCTGGGTCGGAAAGATCCCCTGGAGAAGGAAATGGAAACCCACTCCAGTACTCTTGCCTGGAAAATTCCATGGATGGAGGACCCTGGTAGGCTACAGTCCATGGGGTCACAAAGAGCTTCAGACATGACTGAGCGACTTCACTTTCTTTCTTTTCTTTCCTTTAAGATTGACTGGTTTGATCTCCTTGCTATCCAGGGGGCTCTCAAGAGTCTTCTCCAGCACCACGGTTCAAAAGCATCAGTTCTTCAGCACTCAGCCTTTATGGTCCAACTCTCACATCTGTACATGACTACTGAAAAAAAACATAGCTTTGACTAGGCAGACTTTTGCTGGCAAAGTGATGTCTCTGCTTTTTAATATGCTGTCTAGGTTTGTCATAGCTTTTCTTCCAAGAAGCAAGCATCTTTTAATTTATGGCAGCTGTCACTGCAATGATTTAGAGCCCATGAAAATAAAATCTGCCACTGTTTCCATTATTTCCTCTTCTATTTCCCATGAAGTAATGGGACCAGATGCCACAATTTTCATTTTTTGAATTTGAGATTTAAGCCAGCTTTTTCATTCTCCTTTTTTCACCTTCATCAAGAAGCTCTTTAGTGCCTCTTATCTTTCTACCTTAAGAGTGGTATCATCTGCATATTTAAGGTTGTTGATATTTCTCCAAGCAATTTTTTTTTTTTTTTTTTGCTTTTGTGTAGCAGAATTTTATTAAAATATGAAAAGGGACAGAGAAAACCTCTGACACACACATCAGAAGGTGGACAGAGAGTGCCCCCCTCACTAGTGTTAGCAAGGGAGTTATGTACTTTTTAATTAGTAATTACAATAAATCAAAAGAATGTCTTGAGGTTGTAAAGATCTTACTAGACCCACTCCCATAATTTACATTTTAAGATAACAGAATTAGCCAGAAGGTTTTCAGGAAAGAGAAACTGTCCTCAAGCAGGATACATTGTTGTTATATAATCCTTCAGTTCAGTTCAATCGCTCAGTCCTGTCTGACTCTTTCCGACCCCATGAATCACAGCACACCAGGCCTCCCTGTCCATCACCAACTCCCGGAGTTCACTCAAACTCATGTCCATCGAGTTGGTGATGCCATCCAGCCATCTTATCCTCTGTCGTCCCCTTCTCCTCCTGCCCCCAATCCCTCCCAGCATTAGGGTCTTTTCCAATGAGTCAACTCTCTGCATGAGGTGGCCAAAGTATCAGAGTTACAGCCTCAGCATCAGTCCTTCCAATGAACACCCAGGACTGATCTCCTTTAGGATGGACTGGTTGGATCTCCTTGCAGTCCAAGGGACTCTCAAGAGTCTTCCCCAACACCACAGTTCAAAAGCATCAATTCTTCAGTGCTCAGCTTTCTTCACAGTCCAACTCTCACATCCATACATGACCACTGGAAAAACCATAGCCTTGATTAGACGGACCTTTGTTGGCAAAGTAATATATCTGCTTTTCAATATGCTATCTAGGTTGGTCCTAACTTTCCTTCCAAGAAGTAAGTGTCTTTTAATTTCATGGCTGCAGTCACCATCTGCAGTGATTTTGGAGCCCAAAAAAATAGAGTCTGACACTGTTTCCACTGTTTCCCCATCTATTTCCCATGAAGTGATGGGACCAGATGCCATGATCTAGTACAGAGTTTAAACTGAATTGTTTGTTGTGTAATCATGAGTTTTGGGCTTAAAGAAAAAAGTTCTATGTGACTAAGACTAAGGAATGTAGAGGGAAAAAAAGATGTTTGTCCTTTCCTCCTCCTTGAGAATTCCAGACCCCTATCTCCACTTCGAGAGCCCCAGACCCCTTCTCTTCAGGAACCCTGGACTTCTTATCAACCTGCCTAGGAACTGATTCTCTCATTCCCTCTTTTCTTTTAGGAGAATTATGTTGCCAAGGGAAAGGAGTGTCATTTTCATTCCATAACTACTTCCTGTTGTTGAGGGGCATGGTCCCTAAATTGTTGAGGCAACATATTCTCCTAACCCTCATATTGAGGCTTTCCGATCCAGGGGTCCCAAGTAATTGTTGGAGGAGGTTGTGGCACTGGTAGGAGCCTGGACAACCATTTGTAACTTAAAAGCTTTCAAACAGTTAGATACAAACCCAGTTGCACAGTTACAGATGCAGGGAGCAAACAGTAAAAACAGAACAATTATAATTATTATGATTATAAGACAGTTTTCCACCATGGGGAGCTAGTTACTGTTTCCCAAGTGAGGTGACTGAGGCTTTAGGAGAATCCATCGCCTGAATCATCTTGTTCATGTGTTTAGTAAAGAGAGTAACATTAGTACTCATATCTGGTATATATGTACAACATTGGGTATAAATAATGGCACAAGTTCCTTCGGGTGCAGCCATTAGAATATCTTAAGGCCAATCTGTTTTGTAAAACCACCTTTCTAATTTTGTATTTTTTCAGTATTAAGGGCTGAAAGTTAGAGCATCAACTGGTAGCATAACATATCATCTGTAGTTTCCAGAGAGGGAACAAATATTGTAGCCAGATAATCATACCAGTGAAATACAGATCTTACCCAACAAGTTTTAAGGTGTGGCAGTTTAGGAGGCTTCTCTGGAAGTTCTGAAAATATGAAGCTATGAGGAAAAGTTAGACCTAGGGTGCATCTTCATATCCAGCCAGGGGAAAGCCACACCCATAGGTAAGAACCACATATCCAGTAGGTCCCATTGGGAGCAAACCAGCGTGACTGAGGGATCCAGTCCCAATCAGTTCCTGGCCAGGCAAAAGGAGGACCTAAACTGGGATTGGAAAACACAGGAATGTATATGTCATGAGGCAAAAATCTCACTTGTTTCCAATCATAATTAAGTTGTCAGCTAACTACTGGGGATGGCTCTATTTTTTCCCAGCATATAGGAGCATTAAATAGTAGGCATCACTTTTTAGGAGTTAGCTGTATCACCTCATCCCATATTTGATAAACACCAGGTAGAAAAACACCAGATCTAGACCCATTTACCTTCTTCTATGCAGCAAAATAGTAAACCAAGTTAAAACATATGAAAGTTAAAAGTTACATTATGTCCATAGTTACATCAGTCCATCTTAGGATTGTCAGATGTCATCAGATCAAGAAGAGGCATCACATATGATTGTTGTTGGTGAAATTATTCTCAGAGTTGAAGAAAGTCCTTTCCTTGAAGTGGAGAAATCCACCATGAGAAGTCTTCAATTGATGAGGAGGGGAGTGCTCCACAGACCCAGCAATTAGACCGATTGTGGAATGGGCAGGAAGGTGCTGTCTTGAGGGTCAAACGGCAGGCTCAGGACTTTTGGAGTCAGCAGAAGCAAGCCCACCCAGATTCTCAGGCCCACCTCAGTTCCTGGCTCAAACAGTGGCTTGTTTGACTCAAAGGCTGGGTCAGGGGTTAATCTCCCGGTAATGTCTGTTGAAAAGCTAAAAGCTAAGTCACATAGTTAATTTTAAGGCTTCAGGATCTATGACAATTTCTATGCACAAAAACAGTCTGTCATAGAGACAGTTCCTTCTACTTAGGAGCAGTTTGAGCCCTCATTAAAGCTATGGATAAAACTTTAAACCAACTGTCTTGTGTTTCCTGAGTTAACTTATGCAGATGTCTCTTAATAATGTCATTACCTTTTTTCTACCTTTCCCGAAAGTTGGGGTCTCCAGGAACAGTGTAAGTGATATTCTATTCCTAGAGCTTTCAACACCCCTTGAGTTACAGCAGCTTTAAAGGTGTGCATTGTTGCTCTGTCCCAAAGAAAGGCAATGCCAAAGAATGTTCAAACTACCACACAGTTGCACTCATTTCACACGATAGTAAAGTAATGCTAAAAATTCTCCAAGCCAGGCTTCAGCAGTGCATGAACCATGAACTTCCAGATGTTCAAACTGGATTTAGGAAAGACAGAGGAACCAGAGATCAAATTACCAACATCCACTGGATCATCGAAAAAGCAAGAGAGTTGCAAAAAAAAAAAAAAAAAATCTATGTCTGCTTTACTGACTATACCAAAGCCTTTGACCATGTGGATCACAACAAACTGTGGAAAATTCTGAAAGAGATGGGAATACCAGACCACCTGACCTGCGTCTTGAGAAATCTGTATGTAGGTCAGGAAGCAACAGTTAGAACTGGACATGGAACAGACTGGTTCCAAATAGGAAAAAGAGTACATCAAGTCTGTATATTGTCACCCTGCTTATTTAACTTATATGCAGAGTACATCATGAGAAACACTGGGCTGGAGGAAGCACAAGCTGGAATCAAGATTGGTGGGAGAAATATCAATAATCTCAGATATGCAAATGAAACCACCCTTATGGCAGAAAGTAAAGAACCAAAGAGCCTCGTGATGAAAGTGAAAGTTCAGTTCAGTTTAGTCGCTCAGTCGTGTCCAACTCTTTGCAACCCCATGAACCACAGCACACCAGGTCTCCCTGTCCATCACCAACTCCCGGAGTCCACCCAAACCCATGTCCATTGAGTCAGTGATGCCATCCAACCATCTCATCCTCTGTCGTCCCCTTCTCCTCCTGCCCTCAATCTTTCCTAGCATCAGGGTCTTTTCAAATGAGTCAGCTTTTCACATCAGGTAGCCAAAATATTAGAGTTTCAACTTCAACATCAGTCCTACCAATGAACACCCAGGACTGATCTTCTTTAGGACGGACTAGTTGGATCTCCTTGCAGTCCAAGGGACTCTCAAGAGCCTTCTCCAACACCACAGTTCAAAACCATCCATTTTTCGGTGCTCGGCTTTCTTATATAGTCCAACTCTCACATCCATACATGACCACTGGAAAAACCATAACCTTGACCAGATGGACCTTTGTTGACAAAGTAATGTCTCTGCTTTTTAATATGCAGTCTAGGTTGGTCATAACTTTCCTTCTAAGGAGTAAGCATCTTTTAATTTCATGCCTCAAAGTGAAAGAGGAGAGTGAAAAAGTTGGCTTAGAGATCATGACATCCAGTCCCATCACTTCATGGCAAATAGATGGGGAAACAGTGACAGACTTTATTTTGGGGGGCTCCAAAAATCACTGCAGATGGTGACTGCAGACATGAAATTAAAAGATGTTTAACTCCTTGGAGTTATGACCAAAAGTTATGACCAACCTAGACAGCATTTTAAAAAGCAGAAACATCCTTTTGCCAACAAAGCTCTGTCTAGTCAAGGCTATGGCTTTTCCAGTAATCATGTATGGATGTGAGAGTTGGACTATAAAGAAAGCTGAGTGCAGAAGAATTGATGCTTTTGAACTGTGGTGTTGGAGAAGACTCTTGAGAGTCCCTTGGATAGCAAGGAGATCCAACCAGTCCATCCTAAAGAAAATCAGTCCTGAATATTCATTGGAAGGACTGATGTTGAAGCTGAAACTCCAGTACTTCGGCCACCTGATGCAAAGAGCTGAATCATTTGAAAAGACCCTGATGCTGGAAAAGATTGAAGGCAGAAGGAGAAGGGGCCGACAGAGGATGAGATGGTTGGATGGCATCACCAACTCAATGGACATGAGTTTGAGTAAACTCCGGGAGTTGTTGATGGACAGGGAGGCCTGGTGTGCTGCAGTCCATGAGGTCGCAGAGAGTCGGACACATCTGAGCGACTGAACTGACTGTTGCTCTGAACTTTAGAGTTTAAGATCCCACTTACATCATGAGAAGTCAGTACAGTAAGATTTTGCCCGTTCATTAACCTCCAGCTTTAGTGGATACTGCTTTTGATGTGACAATAGGTGAGGGTCATTGAGCTTGATAAAGATAGAAACAGCATTTTGTGTTCAACCCACAGTTTTTCCATCAGTCCACACTAGTATTTAAAGTTTGTTCCATTAAAAAGAGCTGGTTCCATATTCATGGAAACAGAGGCCTGGACCTTGTTCAGTTTATCCATCCCCAGAAGGGGTGAGGGAGACTCTGGCATGATTAGAAACTCGTGAGAAAATAGCACAAGAGTCCCAGTTGCCACTTAAAGGATGACTGACATAATGTTTGGCTCATCAGACAGTCCCATTACAGTAGTGGATCAGGAGGAAAGCAGGCCAGGGGCTTCAGTGAGCACAGAGAATGTTGCCCCAGTGTCCAAAAGAAATCGACTGATTGACCTTCCCCACAGTTATTAATACCCGGGGTTCCTCAGGTGTAATTAGGATGGGAGCTTGTGTGGGGAACCCCCGGCACCTTCAGTCCAGACTGTCTTGAGAGTCCGACCCCTGGGGCCTACACCTTGGAGGGCAGTCTCTTTTCCAGTATGGTCCTTTGCAGACCGGACCTGGAGCCGGGGACAGCTTAGATGCCTGAGGGCAATCCCGCTTGAGATGCCCCTCCTTTCAACAGTCATAGCAAGTCCATCCCTTTTCACCTGGGTTCCTCTGGGCATTTTTTCCTCAGGCTGTTTCATAGCAGATCTAACCACCACGGTTGGAGCTTCAGTCTGTTGCCTGGTTCTTTTTTGCTTCTTCTTTTCCTCCTTATATTCTCTACCATAATATATCATCTGAGCCAGCTGTAACAGTTTTTCTAAAGACTGATTTGGTCCAAATGCCTGTTTTTTTTTTGTTTTTTTTTTTAAGTTAACAGCAGATATCTGGAGCTGACTGAGTGAGAAATCTTTTAAGATCATTCCTCCTTCTGCACTTTCAAGATTGACGTCAGTAAACTTGTGGAGAGCCTCCCATAGTCTATACTAGGAGTTTATCAGGAGTTTCCTTCTCTCCCTGTTCTGTCAGCAGGCTTAGCATAGTTTAAAGTCTTAGCACGTGCTCGCTTGAGTCCTTCAAAAATACATCTGACAAAGTGGCTCTGTTATAGGAACTGCTTGACTCCTAGTAGGAAGGAGGGCTATTTCATGTTCCCTCTTTCCCTTTGTCTCACGTTCAAGCCATTCATCTCCAAAAGTAGTAGCTTCCCCACAACTAGAGTCAGGAGTCAGCGTCTGTCCCAAGACATACATTACATCTCTCCAAGTAAGCTCATAAAGTCAAGTTAGTCCCGTAAAGGCTTCTATGTACTTTTTGGATCCTCTCAATAATCTCGACCGCAATTGGTACTGTTTGAATTTCTATTGAGACAGAGGCAACCCCTCCTGGAAGGGTGCCCTGATCACTCAACCTGTTCAGTTGGGAGTCCTGGATACAGAGGCAAGGTAAGAGAATGAGAGGCAGCTGAAGATTCCACACCAAATCTGCACCCTTAGGACACAAGCCTGGCATGTCCCACAGAGAGATAAAGAGCAACACATATGGGACTTCTACCCATTTCTCTTGTTTCCTACAGAACCGTTCTAGTTGTAAAACAGTAATAATTGAGATCCTTCAACAGGTCAGCATTCCCCGTCTTCCAAAGGATACTGTGGCCATTTAGTATCACAGAAGATCAGGCATGTCTTTTTAAATTCCAGGGATCAAACTTGTCCCAGCTTTTTTAAAAAATACATTTTAAAGGCATGGTTCTGGAATTGCTAGCTCCCATCTGTAAGAGAAAAAAAGCAGCATCCACAGCCATGGCTTTTTTCCACCGGAAGCATCTTTCCTTGCTCTAGATGGGGTGTAGACAAGACTCTCCACTGAAGCTTTCCTTCCCTGGCCGGACTTAGTCTGTCCCTTACCAACACAGGTGTCTTACTTGTCCCTCCTGGTTCTACCACCAAGGTGGGGTGGAGATGCACCAGGGGTAGACCTGATGGCATCCCAGACTAATTTAGTTCCATACCACCAAGACCTTTGTTTGCTTTGCCCTTTTCTCTGATATGACCCAGAGTGTAACAGAGTAGCTTTCCCGAATGTTTCCCAAGCTAATACTACTAGGGAAAGCATCCATCTTACATGTGCCCATGCCCATTCCTGAGTACAGTCCTAACCTTAATAGAAGCAGTGAGTCATTGCCACATCAGTATAGCAAAAGAGGTGGTGAAGGATTGACTAGTGAGGGAAAAGTGATTTTTTTTGTCCTCGAGCTACTAGGACCAATCTTTCCAGTTCATTTCCACAGGTTCCACAAAAGAACACCTAAGGAGTTGAGACAAAAGCCACCAGAGAGCCTCCTATGGTCCACTAAGAGCTAGTGCTACCAAAGGAAGAAAAGCCCACTGTACTTCCAATCTGAACAGATCCTGCAATTCCCAAACTGTGTCCTCAAAAACCTCATGGTCACCATCAGTGCTTCTATCAATATAGATAGGAGGCACAGCCATGACGAAAGACTCACTTTCAGATCACTGGCCCCTGAGGCAGGCAGCCAAGCTAGTAACCTCTAGCCTGAGAGACGTTCCTAGAGCTAGAGTTCCACCTCGTTCCATACATGCTCCTAGTTCCTTTCTAGCAAGGATTGCCTAGTTTAGCAAGGCTAAGTGCTTCCATCAGTTGAGTTCAGTCATTCAGTCATGTCCAACTCTTTGCAACCCAATGGAGTGCAGCACACCAGGCCTCCCTGTCCATCAACAACTCCCAGAGTTTACTCAAACTCATGTCCATTGAGTAGGTGATGCCATCCAACCATTTCATCCTTTGTCATCCCCTTCTCTTCCTGCCTTCAATCTTTCCTAGCATCAGGGTCTTTTCAAATGAGTCAGTTCTTTGCATCAGGTGGCCAAAGTATTGGAGTTTCAGCTTCAACATCAGTCCTTCCAATGAACACTCAGGATTGATCTCCTTTAGGATGGACTGGTTGGATCTCCTTGCAGTCCAAAGGACTCTCAAGAGTCTTCCACAGTTCGAAATCATCAATTCTTTGGCACTCAGCTTTCTTAATAGTCCAACTCTCATATCCATACATAACTACTGGAAAAACCATAGCCTTGACTAGATGGACCTTTGTTGGCAAAGTAATGTCTCTGCTTTTTAATATGCTGTCTATGTTGATCATAACTTTCCTTCCAAGGAGTAAGCATCTTTTAATTTCATGTCTGCAATCACCATCTGCAGTGATTTTGGAGCCCCCAAAAATAAAGTCAGCCACTGTTTCCACTGTTTCCCCATCTATTTGCCACGAAATGATGGGACCGGATGCCATGATCTTAGTTTTCTGAATGTTGAGCTTTAAGCCAACTTTTTCACCCTCCTCTTTCACTTTCATCAAGAGGCTCTTTAGTTCTTCTTCACTTTCTGCCATAAGGGTGGTGTCATCTGCATATCTGAGATTATTGATATTTCTCCTGGCAATATTGATTCCAGCTTGTGCTTCATCCAGTCCAGCGTTTCTCATGATGTACTCTGTATATAAGTTAAATAAGTGGGGTGGCAATATGCAGCCTTGATGTACTCCTTTTCCTATTTGGAACCAGTCTGTTGTTCCATGTCCAGTTCTAACTGTTGCTTCCTGACCTGCATACAGATTTCTCAGGAGGCAGGTCAGGTGGTCTGGTATTTCCATCTCTTTAATTTCCCTGTCTCCCATTTCCCTGTCTCCTGTGAATTTTCCACAGTTTATTGTGATCCACACAGTCAAAGGCTTTGGCATAATCAATAAAACAGAAATAGATGTTTTTCTGGAATTCTCTTGCTTTTCGATGATCCAGTGGATGTTGGCAATTTGATCTCTGGTTCCTCTGTCTTTTCTAAATCCAGCTTTAACATCTGGAAGTTCATAGTTCACGTGCTATTGAAATCTGGCTTGGAGAATTTTGAGCATTACTTTGCTAGCATATGAGAGAAGTACAATTGCGCAGTAGTATGAGCATTCTTTGGCATTGCCTTTCTTTGGGATTGGAATGAAAACTGACCTTTTCCAGTCCTGTGGCCACTGCTGAGTTTTCCAAATTTGCTGGCATATTGAGTGCAGCACTTTCAGAGCATCATCTTTCAGGCTTTGAAATAGCTCAACTGGAATTCTATCACCTCCACTAGCTTTGTTCATAGTGATGCTTCCTAAGGCCCACTTGACTTCACATTCCAGGATGTCTGGCTCTAGGTGAGTGATCACACCATCATGATTATCTGGGTCATAAAGATCTTTTTTGTACAGTTCTTCTGTGTATTCTTGCCACCTCTTCTTAATATCTTCTGCTTTTGTTAGGTGCATACCATTTCTGTCCTTTATTGAGCCCATCTTCGCATGAAATGTTCCCTTGGTATCTCTAATTTTCTTGAAGAGATCTCCAGTCTTTCCCATTCTATTGTTTTCCTCTATTTCTTTGCATTGATCGCTGAGGAAGGCTTTCTTATCTCTCCTTGCTATTCTTTGGCATTCTGCATTCAAATGGGTATATCTTTTCCTTTTCTCCTTTGCTTTTGACTTCTCTTCTTTTCACAGCTATTTGAAAGGCCTCCTCAGACAGTCATTTTGCTTTTTTGCATTTCTTTTTCTTGGGGATGGTCTTGATTCCTGTCTTCTGTACAATATCACAAACCTCTATACATGGGATCTAAGTAAAAATACACAATAACAGCCTGGATCACAAGTCCTTTGAAAGTCTATGATCCAACAGATTAGATTAGTAGTTTTGATTCCCCACGCAATTATGAAGTGGTCAAAGAGACCAGGAAAAGCTGACCGAGAAAGAAAAGTTTGGTCCACATGCTTCACCCATTTCTGGCTGCTCCCCTTGCAGGGATGTTGGGTGTCTCTTGGCATTGGCAGTTTGGTTAAAAAGCCTAATAAGGCTCCCCTTTTGGAGGCTGTCTTTATTCATTACAAGGCTCTCCTAAACCGCAGAGCAGGGCTCAATGCTCACTTCGTGCAGGGTGTGTCATTCATTCACACAAGCACACCATAGAGCTAGTAAAGTAAAGCAGAAAACGTGAGTACTGAGAAAGCAGAGAGGCTAGAGCTCTGAGTGTTCTTACCTTGTCTTAAAGATCCCGGACGAGCCCTCAAGATGATAGCTTACCATGAACGGTGTCTGATTCTTCATCTCCGAAGAAGATTTAGCTTTGGGACCAGGGACCAGGCTTGATCACTCAAGAGCTTTTGTGTAGCAGAGTTTTATTAAAGTGAAAAAGGGACAGAGAAAGCTTCTGACATAGACATCAGAAGGGGGACGGAGTGTACCCCTCCAAGCAATCTTGATTCTATCTTGTGATTCATCCAGCCAGGCATTTCTCATGATTGTATATAATTTTCTCTGCATATAATTAAATAAGCCTTAAAGTACTCCTTTCCCAATTTTGAACTAGTCTCTTGTTCCACGTCTGGTTCTAACTGTTGCTTCTTGACCTGCAGGTAAGTTGATCTGGTATTCCCATCTCTTTTAAGAATTTTCCACAGTTTGTTGTGATCCACACAGCCAAGGCTTTAGTAAAATCAATTAAGCAGAAATAGATGTTTTTCCGATATTCCCTTTTTTTATGATCCAACTGCCTTTTCTAAATCCAGCTTGTATATCTATAAGTTCTTGGTTCACATACTACTGAAGCCTAGCTTGAAGGATTTTGAGCATTATCATGCTAGTATGTGAAATGAGCAAGATTGTATGGTAGTTTGAACATTCTTTGGCATTACTCTTCTTTGGGATTGGAATTAAAACCAACAGTTTCTAGTCCTGTGTCCACTGCTGAGTTTTCCAAATTTGCTGACATATTGACTGCAACACTGTAACAGCATCATCTTTTAGGATTTGAAAGAGCTCAGCTAGAATTCCATCACTTCCACCAGCTTTGTTTGCAGTAATGCTTCCTAAGGCCCATTTGACTTCACACCCCAGGATGTCTGGCTCTAGGTGAATGATCACACCATCTGCCTGGGTCATTAAGGCCTTTTTTGTACAGTTCTTCTGTGTATTCTTGCTACCTCTTCTTAATATCTTCTGCTTTTGTTAGGTCTATTCCATTTCTGTCCTTTATTGTACCCATCTTTGCATGAAATGTTCCCTTGGTATCTCCAATTTTCTTGAAGAGATCTCTAAGTTTTATTTCTTTGCATTGTTCAGTTAAGAAGGCTTTCTTATCTCTCCTTGCTATTCTCTGGAATTCTGCATTCAGTTGGGTATATATTTATTTTTCTCCTTTGCCTTTCACTTCTCTTCTTTACTCAGCTATATGTAATGCCTCCTCAGACAACTACTTTAAAACTACAATCCCACAACCTCCAGAACAAAAACCAGAATCACAGAAAGTTAACCAAAATGATCATATTGATCACAGCCTTGTCTAATTCAGTGAAGCTACAAGCCATGCCATATAGACCCACCCAAGACAGATGGGTCATGATAAAGAGTTCTGACAAAATGTGGCCCACTGCAGAAGGGAATGGCTAATCACTCCAATATTCTTGCCTTGAGAACTCCATAAACAGTATGAAAAGGTAAAAAGGACACCAGAAAATGAGCGCTCCAGGTTGGTAGGTGTCCAGTTTCCTGCTGAGGAAGAGCAGAGAAACAGTTCCAGGAAGAATGGACCAAAGCAGAAACGATGTTCAGTTGTGAATGAGTCTGGTGGTGAAAGTAAAGTCTGATGTTATAAAGAACAATATTGCATAGGTACCTGGAATGTCAGGTCCATGAATCAAGGTAAATTGGACATGGTCAAGCAGGAGATGGCAAGAGTGAACAGTGACATTTTAGGAATCAGTGATGTATAATGGACGGGAATGGGTGAATTTAATTCAGATGATCATTGTCTACTACTGTAGGCAAGAATCCCTTAGAAGAAATGGAGTAGCCCTCATAGTCAACAAGAGTCCAAAATGCCATACCTGAGTGCAATCTCAAAAATGACAGAATGACCTTGTTTCATTTTCAGAACAAACCATTCAACATCATAGTAATCTTAAGTCTAGGCCCCAACCACTAATGGTGAAGAAGCTAGAGTTGAATGATTCTGTGAAGACCTACAAGATCTTCTAGAACTAACACCAAAAAAAGATGTCCTCTTCATTATAGGGGATTGGCATGCAAAAGTAGGAAGTCAAGAGATACCCAGAGTAACAGGCAAGTTTGACCTTAGAGTAAAAAATGAAACAGGGCAAAGGCTAATAGAGTTTTGCCAAGAAAATACACTGGTCATAGCATATACCCTCTTCCAATAACATAAAAGACAACTCTGTACATGGGCAACACATATGATCAATACTGAAACCAGATTGATTATATTCTTTGTGGCCAAAGATGGAGAAGCTCTATACAGTCAGCAAAAACAAGATCTAGAGCTGACTGTGGCTCAGATCATGAACTTGTTATTCCAAAACTCAAACTTAAATTGAAGAAGTAGGGAAAACCATGAAAATCCCATGGATCACAGAGCCTGGTAGACTACCGTCCATGGGGTCTCAAAGAGTTGGACACAACTGAGCAACTTCACTTTCATTTTCAGGGAAAACCACTAGGCCCTTCACGTATGACCCAAATCAAACCCCGTATGATTATACAGTGGAGGTGATGAGTAGATTCAAGGGATTAGATCTGGTAGACAGAGTGCCTGAAGAACTATGGACAGAGGTTCATAACACTGTATGGAAGCAGTAACCAAAACCATCCCAAAGTGCTACATAGTAGGTCCTTATTAGTTATCTATTTTACATATACATGCATGCCAAGTCGCTTCAGTGTCACTTCAGTCATGTCCAACTCTTTGCAACCCTATGGACTGTATCCCACCAGGCTTCTCTGACCATAGGATTCTCCAGGTAAGAATACTAGAGTGGGTTACCTCTTCCTCCTCCAGGGGATCTTCCTCAGGGGTCAAATCTGTGTCTTACATCTCCTGCATTGGCAGGTGGGTTCTTTACCCCCATGCCACTGACAAGCCCCATTTTACATATAGCAGTGTGTATATGTCAATCTCAATCTCCCAATTTATCCCTTCCCCCAAAATATTTGTTTTTAATATGAAGAAATTAACTTGAAAATACCTTCATTTAGAAAACTTTGTCCTGAGCTTACCAGGTACCTCAGTACCTATAAAGATAGAATATTCTCAGATTGAAATGTGGACTACAGAGAAGAATCAGATGAAGAGGTCTACAATTCTAAGTCATTTTACTACAAAATTCAATTTTAAATAAGGTTTCAAGGAATTTTATGTAAGAATTAAAAATAATAAAACCATATTAAAAATAGTTTTCAGCAATATATTAATGACATGGTATTAGAGACAAATTCAGCTTACAAATGGACTTAAGTATATAAATATGGGCTAAGCATAATTATTCTGCTTATTCCCTTTTTTTTTTTTTTTGGCCATGTGGCTAGTGAGATCTTAGCCTCCTGAACAGGGATTGAACCCAGGCCCTTGGTTGCAAAAGCACAGCGTACTAATCACTGGACAACCAAGGAATTCCCTTTTTAAAGTTCAGATAGTCAGTATAAAAAGGTTTTAAATGTTTAGAAAAAAATTTAATAGTTTTTGAATAGACTATTATAGGTCCCTTCACATTGAAACAATTGTCAATATTTTAAGAAATTATATAATCTTAATTATTTTTGTGGATTTTTTTCACTCTCAAATGTTTGAGTTTGCACTGTAAGTTAGCTACATGGTCACTGTATTGATCGTCGTTGATGAATGAAGCAATAAAATTAATAAAACAATAAGAATTAGGTATCATTTATTATTATAGGAGTAATGAAGAGTAAGAATAGTTGGCACTTCCCTGGCAATCCAGGGGTTAAGACGCCACAATTCCAATGCAGGGGGTGGGGATTTAGTCCCTGGTCTGGGAACTAGGGTCCCACATGCAACACAGTGCAGCCCAAAATTTTTTTTAAAAGAATAAAGAATAGTTGAACAATAGACATAATAAGCTTGATTTAATTAACAGATAAGAATTAAAAACACCCATCTAGATGTCCATTAATAGAAGAATGGATAAAGAAGTCGTGAAATATTACTCAACCACAGATAGGAATGAATTTTAGTCAGTTCTAGTGAGATGGATGAGCCTAGAGCCTGTTATACAGAGTGACATAAGTCAGAAAGAGAAAAACAAATACCGTATAATAACTCGTGTGTGTGGAATCTATAAAAATGGTACTGATGAACCTGTTTGCAGGGCAGCAATGGATTTGTAGACATAGAGAACAGACTTATGGACATGGGGTAGGTAGGCAGGAGAAGGTGGGATGAAAGGAGAGAGGAACAGGGAAATATATACACTAACTTATGTAAAATAGATATCCAGTGGGAATTTGCTGTATGACTCAGGGAAATCAAACCAGATCTCTGTGACAACCTAGAGGTATGGGATGGAGTGGGAGAAAGGCTCAAGAAGAAGGGGGCATATGTATACTTATGGCTGATTCATGTTATTGTATGGCAGAAACCAACACATTATAAAGCAATTATCCTCCAATCAAAATAACAAAACACCATCATTCTCAAGAACACATAAAACATTGACCATATATTATCCCTTAAAGTAAATCTCAATACATTTCAAAGACTCAGTTTCATATAGACCATGTTCTGTTACCACACTGCAACTAAGTTAGAAATCAACAACAACAACAAACCCTCCACAGACATTTTTAAGTTTAAAAAACAATGCTTCATGGGACAAAATAGAAATTGTGAAGGATGTTAAGAGTAATAACAATACTCTGAATAATAACAATATTCTAAATAATAACAATACTCACAGAATTCTTCAAAAATATTCTATTGTAAATTTATACCCATATTATACTCATATCAGGAAAGATAAAAGGGCTGAAAATGAATGGACTAAGGGTTCAACTTTAAGTTACAAAAGGGGCAAATTAGGGAATTCCCTGGTGGTCCAGTGGCTAGGACTACATGCTTTCACTGCCAAGGGTACAGGTACAATCCTTGGCTGGGGAACTAAGAGCCCACAGCTGCATGGTGAGGCCAAAAACCAAAAAACAAAACAATCATAAAAAGGCAGCAAACTAAACCCGAATAATAAAAGAAAGGACATAAGAAAAGTTAGGTTGGCCTTTGATTATGTAAATAGAGACAAAGAAATAATAGAGAGATACAACAGGCTAAAATCTAGTATTAGGTAGACAAATCTGTGACAAAACTGAAAACAGAGGAAGTATAAATATTAGTAGCAAAAAAAGGGTCCTAACTACACACATAGCAGAGATTAAAATATAAAAACACTGAATAACTTTATGCCAATACATTGGAAAAGTTTAAAGAAATGAATATATTTTACCTAAAAAGTAGCTTTTCAAAAGTCTTAGAAGAAATAGAACACCTGTGTAGCCTTATAACCATTTAAAAATTGAACTAACAGTTTCCTCTTACAAGTAAAACACCAGATCAAGAAGTAAATTCTACCAAATTTTCAAGAAAAAGATACTTCATATCTTCTTTTTATTGAAGTATAGTTGAATCACAATCTTGTGATGTTGTGTTAATTACTTCTGTACAACAAAGCGACTCAGTTACAGATATTTCCAATCTTATAGAAACTTTCTGAGAATAGAAAAATGTGACTAATTTTACCTTGGCTCCCAGGTGGCACAGTGGTAAAGAATCTGCCTGCCAATGCAGGTTCAATCCCTGGGTTGCAAAGAGTCCCTGGAGTAAGAAATGGCAACCCATTCCAGTATTCCTGCTTGGAGAATTCCATGAATAGAGGAGCCTGGCAGGCTACAGTCCATGGGGTCGCAGTTAGACAAGACTGAGCAACTGAGCATGCATGCATTTCAATCAGACTAGACAATAAAAGATAGGAAAATTATAGTTTGGACTCTCCCATGAACAATTGCAAAATTCCTAAAATGAATATTGGCAAGCAGAATCAAGCAATATATAAAATATTTAATTATCACAACAGAGTTTATTCCAGAAATGCAAATTTGGTTTCACAGTAGCAATTAATAACTCCACCACATTATCACGTTTAAAGAAGAAAAAAAATATATGTAGCTATTTCAAAGGAAAAAAAAAGCACATGATAAAATTTAGCATGTGTTCATATTAGAAAAGAAAACCTTAAGAAATCTAGGAATAAAAGGGAATTTCCTTAATTTTATAAAATCTATTTGTCAAAAACCTATGACAAATATAGCCATAACTCTTCCCCTTAAACAAAGGAATATGATGACACTGCTCATTTTTACTGCTGACATTTGACATTATACCAAATTTCCAGCTACTTCAAAACCACAATGAAACTAACAAAACGTATAAGAATTAGAAAAGAAGAAAAACTCTCACTTGTCATATGTGCCGTAATTGTCTACATAGAAAACCAGAAAGAACCTAGAGACAAATTCTTAGAAATGGTAAGATACGTTGCTGAATAGATGTCAATGTCCCAAATTTAGATGCATTTCTACATACCCTTAATAAGAAGAAACCTAATTTTATAATCATTTATGGGAATTCCCTTACAGTCCAGTGGTTAGGATGCTGTGGTTTCACTGCCAAGGTCCTGGGTTCAAATACTGATCAGGGAACTAAGATCCTGCAAGCTGTGCAGTGCAGCTAAAAAAATAAATCTATAAATAAACATATAAAATAATTTATAAGAGCAATAAAGCTTATAAGGGACTCAGGAATAAATCCAACATGTTAAACCTGAGAAAACTATATTACTTTATTAAAGAAATATTTAAAGGACCTGATAAGTATAAAGACAGAACATATTCACCAAGAATTCTTACCCTAAAAATGTTAGGTGTTCCCAAATTGATCTACAGATGCCTACCAATCCTTGCAGAGTTTTTCATGGAACTTGATATGCTGGTTCCAAAATTTACGTAGAGATCAAAAAGAAAAGCTAAGTCATTCCTGAAGAACAACAGGCAAGAACTCTGTTATTCTAGAAGATATAAAAATTCAGAATATAGCCATAACAGTTTAAGATGGTGTGGAATTGGCAAGATCTATATACACATATGGAATAGATTAGAAAACTTACATATGTTCACAGGCACTTGACACATGACCAAGTCTTGCTGCTAATAACTGGAGAAAGGATAGAGAATTAATAAATAAACGGTGCTGGGATATTTGATTCCATAGGATAAGATTAATACATTAGCGCCATATTTGTGTGTGTACTTAGTAACCCAGTCGTGTCCAACTCTTTGTGACCCTATGGACTCCAGGCTCCTCTGTCAATGGGATTTCCCAGAAAAGAATATGGAGTGGGTTGCGATTTCCTGCTCTAGAGGATATTCCCGACCCAGGGCTCAAACCTGTGTCTCCTGTGTCTCCTGCATTGAAGGCAGATTCTTTATACACTGAGTCATCGGAGATCGGTTTTTCAAATCACTATTATTTTCAACCAAATCTAATTCTCTTTAATGGATTCCTAACTCACACCAAACACACAAGCTTCACAGGAATTAAAGACTTAAATGTGAAAACCAAAATGTTTTTATTTTTATTTCCTATAGAGGAATGTATTTTGAAATTAGAGAAGGAAATTGTTAAATAAGATTTTAAAGAAAACAAAAATCATAAATGAAAGATTGAGACATCAATCAAATCAACATCTTCTAGTCAATGAGTAGCAAAGAAGGAGAAAATAAATTGGGAAAAGACATACACAATGCATGTAGCAACAAAAAATGATTAATATCAAGAATACATTAAGGGACTTCCCTTGTGGTCCAGTGGCTAAGACTCCGCACTCCCAATACAGGGGGCCCGGATTTAATCCCTGGTCAGGGAACTAGATCCCACATGCCTCAACAGAGAGTACACAGGCTGCAACTGAAAAAGACCTCACATGCAACAACTAAAAAAGGTCCTGTGTGCCACAATTAAGATCCGGTGCAGCCAAATAAATTTTTCTATATCAGAAGTTCTACAAATCAGTTTTTTTTTTTTAAGTTAAATAATATAATAGGATAAATAGGCAAAAGAAATCAATCACTTCAAATTTAGAAGACATAGTGCACAAGATTACTCTCCCTTCTGACACCAGCTGCCACTTCAAGGGGGTCCCCAAACCGTATTTTCAGGTTGGATATTTTGTTAAAAGGACTCACTGTGGGGGTGGGGGTGGGGGTGGGAGAGAGGCTCACGAAAGAGGGGATATATGTATATCAACATATAGCTGATCCACGTTGCTGTACAGCAGAAATTAACACATTACAAAGCAATTATACTCCAATTAAAGATAAAAAGGACTCACAGAATTCACTGAAAGTTATTATACTCACAATTACAGTTTAACACAGGGAAAGGACTAAAATCATTAGACCTTAAAAATCTTTAAAAGATTTAAATGAGCCAAGGGAAAAAAGCACATAGGGCCAAGCCCAGGAAAGTACCAAATGTAGAGCTTCTAGTTGCCCTCTCCCCATGGGCACTGTTTCTTTCCCGGCATCGATGGTGATCAAAGGCATAGGGTACTGCCAACCAGGGAAACTCATCCAAGCCAGTATCCAGAGTGTTTACTGGAGCTTCACGGTTAACACCCCAGAAAGCTGACCTTGGTCTCCAGAAGTTAAGCTGATACCGCATGACTAAAAACTTCTACCATAAACTGTATGTTTAAAATTGAACAAATATTCCTTACAACACTGTATAAATTAAAGCTATGCAATGTGTTACTTTGATATATACGTGTAATATGATTGCAGTTGTAATGAAATCTATCACATTCCATTATTATAGCACATGTGTGTACTTAGTTGCTCAGTTGTGTCTGACTCTTATATCAAGAATACATTAAGAATATCAAGAATACATTAAGGGACTTCCCTTGTGGTCCAGTGGCTAAGACTCCACACTCCCAATACAGGGGGCCTGGATTTAATCCCTGGTCAGGGGGGTTGTAGTCCAGCAGACTCCCCTGTCCATGGCAATTCTCCAGACAAGAATAGTGGAGTAGGTTGCCATGCCCTCCTCCAGGGGATCCTCCCAACACAGGAATCAAACCCAGGCAGATTCCTTACTGTCTGAGCCACCAGGGAAGCCCATGAATACTGGAATGGGTAGTCTGTCCCTTCTCCAGGGGATCTGCCCAACCCGAAATCGAACTGGAGTCTCCTGCATTGCAGGTGGATTCTTTACCAGTTGAGTCACTGCAACACTGTTATTTATATTCATGTACTATGTATTATAGTATATGAATTATTTACTATGGCTTATTTACTACTTGCTGGCAGTTTGTACATTTAAACATCAATCTTATCCCCTCACCTCTCATGCCCTGGTAACTACCATTTTGCTCTATGTTTGTTTTTTAATGAGTTTGACTATTTTCAGTTCAGTGGCTCAGTCGTGTCCGACTCTTTGCGACCTCATGGACTGCTCCACACCAGGCCTCCCTGTTCATCATCAACTCCCAGAGTTTACTCAAACTCATGTGCATTGAGTTGATAATGCTATCCCAACATCTCATCCTCTGTCCTCCCTTTCTCCTCCCACCTTCAATCTTTCCCAGCATCAGGGTCTTTTCCAGTGAGTCAGGTCTTCCCATCAGGTGGCTAAAGCATTGGAGTTTCAGCTTCAACATCAGTCCTTCCAATGAATATTCAGGACTGATATCCTTTAGGATGGACTGGATCTCCTTTCAGTACAAAGGACTCTCAAGAGTCTTCTCCAACGCTATAGTTCAAAAGCATGAATTCTTCAGTGCTCAGCTTTCTTTTAAGTGCAACTCTCACATCCATACATGACTACTGGAAAAACCATAGCCTTGACTAGATGGACCTTTGTTAGCAAAGTAATGTCTCTGCTTTTGAATATGCTGTCTAGGTTGGTCATAACTTTTCTCCCAAGGAGGAAATGTCTTTTAATTTCATGGCTGCAGTCACCATCTGCAGTGAGTTTGGAGCCCAAAAAAGTAAAGTCTGGCACTGTTTCCACTGTTTCTCCATCTATTTGCCATGAAGTGCCACGTGGGACCAGATGCCATGATCTTCGTTTTCTGAATGTTGAGTTTTAAGCCAACTTTTTCACTCTCCTTTCACTTTCACTTTCATCAAGAGGCTCTTGAGTTCTTCTTCACTTTCTGCCATAAGAGTGGTGTCGTCTGCGTATCTGAGATTATTGATATTTCTCCTGGCAATCTTGATTCCAGCTTGTGCTTCATCCAGTCCAGTGTTTCTCATGATGTACTCCGCATAGAAGTTAAATAAGCAGGGTGACAATATACAGCCTTGACAGACTCCTTTCCCAATTTGGAACCAGTCTGTTGTTCCATGTCCAGTTCGAACTGTTGCTTCCTGACCTGCATACAGATTTCTCAGGAGGCAGGTCAGGTGGTCTGGTATTCCCATCGCCTTCAAAATTTTCCACAGCTTATTGTGATCCACACAGTCAAAGGCTTTGACATAGTCAATAAAGCAGAAATAGATGTTTTTCTGAAATTCTCTTGCTTTTTTGATGATCCAGTAGATGTTGGCAATTTGATCTCTGGTTCCTCTGTCTTTTCTAAATCCAGCTTGAACATCTGGAATTTTATGGTTCACGTACTGTTGAAGCCTGGCTTGGAGAATTTTTAGCATTATTTTGCTACCATGTGAGATGAGTACAATTGTGTGGTAGTTTGAGCATTCTTTGGCATTACCTTACTTTGGGATTGGAATGAAAACTGACTGTTTCCAGTCCTGTGGCCACTGCTGAGTTTTCCAAATTTGCTGGCATATTGAGTGCAGCACTTTCACAGCATCATCTTTTAGGATTTGAAAGAGCACAACTGGAATTCCGTCACCTCCAGTAGCTTTGTTCATTGTGATGCCTCCTAAGACCCACTTGACTTCACATTCCAGGATGTCTGGCTCTAGCTGAGTGATCACACCATCTTATCTGGGTCATTAAGATCTTTTTTGTACAGTTCTTCTGTGTATTCTTGCCACCTCTTCTTAATATCCTCTGCTTCTGTTAGGTCCATACCATTTCTGTCCTTTATTGAGCCAATCTTTGCATGAAACCTTCCCTTGGAAGCAACCTAGATGTCCATCAGCAGATGAATGGATAAGAAAGCTGTGGTACATATACACAATGGAGTATTACTCAGCCATTAAGAAGAATAATCTGAATCAGTTCTAATGAGGTGGATGAAACTGGAGCCTATTATACAGAGTGAAGTAAGCCAGAAAGAAATATACCAGTACAGTATACTAACGCATATATATGGAATTTAGAAAGAAGGTAACAATAATCCTGTATACGAGACAGCAAAAGAGACACTGATGTATAGAACAGTCTTTTGGACTCTGTGGGAGAGGGAGAGGGTGGGATGATTTGGGAGAATGGCATTGAAATATATATAATATCATATATGAAACGAGTCACCAGTCCAGGTTCGATGCACGAAACTGGATGCTTGGGGCTGGTGCACTGGGATGACCCAGAGGGATGGTATGGGGAGGGAGGAGGGAGGAGGGTTCAGGATGGGGAACACATGTATACCTGTGGCAGATTCATTTTGATATATGGCAAAACCAATACAATATTGTAAAGATAAATAAAATAAAATTAAAAAAAAAAGAAACATTCCCTTGGTATCTCTAATTTTCTTGAAAAGATCTCTAGTCTTTCCCATTCTGTTGTTTTCCTCTATTCCTTTGCACTGATCACTTAGGAAGGCTTTCTTATCTCTCCTTGTTATTCTTTGGAACTCTGTATTCAAATGGGTACATCTTTCCTTTTCTCTTTGCTTTTTGCTTCGCTTCTTTTCACGGCTATTTGTAAGGCCTCCTCAGACATCCATTTTGCTTTGTTGCATTTCTTTTTCCTGGAGATGGTCTTGATCCCTGTACAACGTCACGAACTTTCATCCATAGTTCATCAGGCACTCTGTCTATCAGATCTAGTCCCTTAAATCTATTTCTCACTTTCACTGTATAATTGTTAGGGATTTTATTTAAGTCATACCTGAATGGTCTAGTGGTTTTCCCTACTTTCTTCAATTTAAGCCTGAATTTGGCAATAAGGAGTTCATGATCTGAGCCACAGTCAGCTCCTGGTCTTGTTTTTGCTGATTGTATAGAGCTTTTCCATCTTTGGCTGCAAAGAATATAATCAATCTGATTTCAGTATTGACCATCTGTTGATGTCCATGTGTAGAGTCTTCTCTTGTGTTGTTGGAAGAGGTGTTTGCTATGACCAGTGCATTCTCTTGGCAAAACTCTATTAGCCTTTGCCCTGTTTCATTCTGTACTCCAAGGCCAAATTTACCTGTTACTCCAGGTGTTTCTTGACTTCTTACTTTTGCATTCCAGTCCCCTGTGATGAAAAGGAGAACTTTGGTGGGTGTTAGTTCTAGAAGGTCTTGTGGGTCTTCATAGAACCATTCAACTTCAGCTTCTTCAGCATTACTGTTTGGGGCATAGACGGATTACTGTGATATTGAATGGTTTGCCTTGGAAACAAACAGAGATCATTCTGTCGTTTTTGAGATTGCATCCAAGTACTGCATTTCAGACTCTTTTGCCCCTCAGAACAAGACCCAGTTTCCCCCTCAGTCAGTCTATTTTAGATTCCACCTATAAGTGATATCATACAGTACTTTTCCTTGTCTGTCTGGCTTATCTCACTTAACAGAATGTACTGAAGCTTTATTAACATTGTCACAGATGGCAGGATAAGCCCCCTTCTTGTAGCTCAGTAATATTCCATTGTGTGTATATGTATGTGTGTATATATGCCTGTGGGTGTATTTCACATTTTTTTATCTATTCATTTGTAGTTGGGCACTTAAGTGCTTTCTTATCTTGGCTATTGTGAATAATGCTGCATATATCTCTTCAACATCCTAATTTCAGTTTCTTTGAGTATATACCCAGAAATGGAATTTCTGGATTGCATGGTAGATCTAGTCTCAATTTTTTGTTTTCCATAGTGATTGGACAATTGTTAATCATATCATTAGTCTATCTGGTATGACCTAACAGTCAGCAAAAACAAGACCAGGAGCTGACTGTGGCTCAGACCATGAACTCCTTATTGCCAAATTAGACTTAAATTGAAGAAAGTAGGGAAAACCACTAGACCATTCAGGTATGACCTAAATCAAATCCCTTATGATTATACAGTGGAAGTGAGAAATAGATTTAAGGGCCTAGATCTGATAGATAGACTGCCTGATGAACTATGGAATGAGGTTTGTGACATTGTACAGGAGACAGGGATCAAGACCATTCCCATAGAAAAGAAATGCAAAAAAGCAAAATGACTGTCTGAGGAGGCCTTACAAATAGAAAAGAAGAGAAGCGAAAAGCAAAGGAGAAAAGGAAAGATATAAACATCTGAATGCAGAGTTCCAAAGAATAGCAAGAAGAGATAAGAAAGCCTTCCTCAGCGATCAATGCAAAGAAATAGAGGAAAACAACAGAATGGGAAAGACTAGAGATCTCTTCAAGAAAATCAGAGATACCAAAGGAACATTTCATGCAAAGATGGGCTCAATAAAGGACAGAAATGGTATGGACCTAACAGAAGCAGAAAATATTAAGAAGAGATGGCAAGAATACACAGAAGAACTGTACAAAAAAGATCTTCACGACCCAGATAATCACGATGGTGTGATCACTCACCTAGAGCCAGACATCCTGGAATGTGAAGTCAAGTGGGCCTTAGAAAGGATCACTATGAACAAAGCTAGTGGAGGTGATGGAATTTCAGTTGAGCTATTCCAAATCCTGAAAGATGTTGCTGTGAAAGTGCTGCACTCAATATGCCAGCAAATTTGGAAAACTCAGCAGTGGCCACAGGACTGGAAACAGTCAGTTTTCATTCCAATCCCAAAGAAAGGCAATGCCAAAGAATGCTCAAACTACCACACAATTGCACTCATCTCACATGCTAGTAAAGTAATGCTTAAAATTCTCCAAGCCAGGCTTCAGCAATACATGAACCGTGAACTTCCTAATGTTCAAGCTGGTTTTAGAAAAGGCAGAGGAACCAGAGATCAAATTGCCAACATCTGCTGGATCATTGAGAAAGCAAGAGAGTTCCAGAAAAACATCTATTTCTGCTTTATTGACTATGCCAAAGCCTTTGACTGTGTGGATCACAATAAACTGTGGAAAATTCTGAAAGAGATGGGAATACCAGACCACCTGATCTGCCTCTTCAGAAATCTGTATGCAGGTCAGGAAGCAACAGTTAGAACTGGACATGGAACAACAGACTGGTTCCAAATAGGAAAAGGAGTTCGTCAAGGCTGTATATTGCAGTCCAAGGGAATAATAATTTTATTTAACTTATATGCAGAGTACATCATGAGAAACGCTGGACTGGAAGAAACACAAACTGGAATCAAGACTGCCGGGAGAAATATCAATCACTTCAGATATGCAGATGACACCACCCTTACGGCAGAAAGTGAAGAGGAACTCAAAAGCCTCTTATGAAAGTGAAAGTGGAGAGTGAAAAAGTTGGCTTAAAGCTCAACATTCAGAAAACGAAGATCATGGCATCCGGTCCCACCACTTCATGGGAAATAGATGGGGAAACAGTGGAAACAGTGTCAGACTATTTTTCTGGGCTCCAAAATCACTGCAGATGGTGACTGCAGCCATGAAATTAAAAGACACTTACTCCTAGGAAGGAAAGTTATGACCAACCTAGATAGCATATTCAAAAGCAGAGACATTACTTTGTCAACAAAGGTTCGCTAGTCAAGGCTATGGTTTTTCCTGTGGTCATGTATGGATGTGAGAGTTGGACTGTGAAGAAAGCTGAGTGCCAAAGAATTGATGATTTTGAACTGTGGTGTTGGAGAAGACTCTTGAGAGTCCCTTGGTCTGCAAGGAGATCCAACCAGTCCATTCTGAAGGAGATCAGCCCTGGGATTTCTTTGGAAGGAATGATGCTGAAGGTGAAACTCCAGTACTTTGGCCACCTCATGCGAAGAGTTGACTCATTGGAAAAGACTGATGCTGGGAGGGATTGGGGGCAGGAGGAGAAGGGAACGACAGAGGATGAGATGGCTGGATGTCATCACTGACTCGATGGACGTGAGTCTCAGTGAATTCTGGGAGTTGGGGATGGACAGGGAGGCCTGGCGTGCTGTGATTCATGGGGTCGCAAAGAGTCGGACACGACTGAGCGACTGATCTGATCTGAAGCCCTGGCAAACAAAAACACTCCTGTCAGACATTCCAAAGGCTTAGAGATTATCTCTAAGAAACTGGGAGCAAAGTCCAGACCTCTTTCGGGGAAAGACCAGGTTCTTTACTATGTAACCACAAATTCATAGGAGAAAAAAAATCTCATAAAAGGCTAATAAACATTTGAAAGTATGTTGAACCTCACTAGTAATTAAAGACTTGCAGATTAAAAATACAATGATATACTATTTTATACTCTGGAATTTGGTAAAAAATAAAAAGTATGACAATACAGGTGTTGGGAATATAGGTTCATGAGTACTCTCATACACTGACAGTAAAAGCATAAGTTGGGGAAACAATTTGTAGGACAATTTGGCAATACCTAATTATAATATATATATATGTTAGGTAGGTAGAATAGCGAAAAGGAGTCCAAAATGGCAGTGGCTAAAAGACAAGGAAGGTCCGAGGACCAGAGTGAAAACTTCAGGCAGAACAAACAGCACTCCTGGCTAAGCCCAATTTGCATAGGGCAGGCCCAGGTGGAGGAAAAAAAACATATAAAAGGAGGAGCCAAAGCGCTTTCCCTCGGACTCTATCTCCCGTGTGCGCGCACGCTCTCTCTTTCTCTCTCTCTCTCACTCTCCTGCTATCTTCTAAATAAAATAGAGCTGTAACACTGATTTGCCTAAGAGCTGTAACACTGATTTGCCTAAGAGCTGTAGCACGGTTTGTTCAAGACCCGAGAGCTGTGACGCGCCGAGGGCTTTAATGTCCGTTGCTCCAAATCTTTGTTGTGAGGAGACAAAGAACCGAGGAACATACACTCACGTGACATATATATATATATATATATATATATATATATATATATATACAGCTCTAGAATCAGTCTTATATAAACTAGATGAAATGCACAAGAGTGTCTACAGCAACACTGTTTGTTCATAGCTATAAGCTGGAGCTTCCTTGGTGGCTCAGTCAGTAAAGAATCTGCCTGCAATTCAGGAGACCCAGGTTCAATCCTTAGGTTGATAAGATCCCCTGGAAAAGGAAATAGCAACCCACTCCAGTACTCTTGCCTGGAAAATCCCATGGATGGAGTAGCCTGGTAGGCTATAGTCCATGGAGTCACAAAGAGTCTGCACAACTGAATGACTTCACTTTCACAAGCTGGGGACATCCTAATGTCCATCAGCAGGAAAACAGATGAATTGTACAGGGCTTCCCTGGTGGCTCAGATGGTAAAGAATCCGCCTGCAATGCAGAAGACCCAGGTTCAGTCCCTGGGTCAGAAAGACACCCTGGAGAAGGGAATGGCTACCCACTCCAGTATTCTTGCCTGGAGAATTCCATGGACAGAGGCGCCTAGTGGGCTACCGTCCATGGGGTCACAAAGAGTCAGACACAACTGAGCAACTAACACACACACACAGAGGTTTTAAATAGTATATATTGCCTGAAGTGAAGTGAAGTGAAATCGCTCAATCATGTCCGACTCTTTGCGACCCCATGGACTGTAGCCTACCAAGCTTCTCTGTCCATGGGATTTTCCAGGCAATAGTACTGGAGTGGAGAATGACTAAATGTATTGCAGTTTTAAAAAAATGTAAAGCAATGATAAATAGTAAGAATAATGAAAATATTTTAGGAGATGAAGGTGGAGGTGATTAGAGTGGCTATGAGGGGCTGTGGCTGAGTTGGAAACATTTCATTCTTAAGTGGTGTGGTAGGTACATGGGTATCTGTAGTGTCATTCTTAATACCTTTTGTATTCTTAAATGGTGTGTAGTACTTTTGAAAATTAAATGTATAGGTGTACACACAGATACAT